>NC_051154.1:418180435-418297463 GCF_013339745.2 Dermacentor silvarum
GTCTTGCCTTCCAGGTAGTCTACAAGGCTCCTTAGTTCCGGGTCGGCTCGCTGTTGTTCGGCGAATTCGTCGGCACTGATTGGTCCCAAGAAAGTGTCGTCATCCTGGTCGTCCTGTGGCGGCGGTTCGACGGGGGCGCGAGACAAGCAGTCGGCGTCAGAGTGCTTTCGCCCGGACTTGTAAACGACGGTGATGTCGAATTCTTGAAGTCTCAGACTCCATCGTGCGAGGTGACCTGAAGGATCCTTCAAGTTAGCTAGCCAACACAAGGCGTGGTGGTCGCTCACAACTTTAAAGGGCCTGCCATAGAGGTTGGGGCGAATCTTTGATGTAGCCCAGATGAAGGCGAGGCACTCCTTTTCTGTTGTGGAATAATTTGCTTCCGCCTTCGATAGCGACCGGCTAGCGTAAGTTACAACCCTTTCTAGTCAATCAGTCCTCTGCACAAGCACGGCGCCGAGTCCTACGCTGCTTGCGTCGGTGTGGACTTCGGTATCGGCGTTTTCGTCGAAATGCGCAAGTATTGGCGGCGATTGCAGGCGTCGCTTCAGTTCTTCATATGCTTCGAGTTGCGGCGTCTCCCACTTGAACTCGACGTCGGCCTTCGCGAGATACGTCAGTGGCTCTGCGATCCGTGAAAAAGCCTTGACGAAGCGCCTGTAATAGGCGCACAGTCCAAGAAATCTACGCACTGCCTTCTTGTCAGCGGGCAGAGGAAAGTTGGAGATGGCCGCAGTTTTCTGAGGGTCGGGGTGCACTCCAGACTTGTTGATGACGTGGCCCAAAAACAAGAGCTCCTCATATGCGAAGCGGCACTTTTCTGGCTTTAACGTGAGTCCGGAGGTTTTTATTGCTTGAAGAACTGTTTCAAGGCGCCGAAGGTGTTCTTCGAAGCTTGAGGAAAACACAACGACGTCGTCCAAATAGACGAGGCAAGTCTGCCACTTCAAGCCTGCCAGTACTGTATCCATGACGCGTTGGAAAGTCGCAGGTGCCGAGCAAAGACCAAACGGCATGACCTTGAACTCGAACAGTCCGTCTGGTGTTATAAAGGCCGTCTTCTCCCGGTCCCTCTCGTCGACTTCGATTTGCCAGTAGCCGGTTTTGAGGTCCATCGACGAAAAATACTGTGCGTTGTATAGTCGATCCAAGGCGTCGTCAATCCGTGGGAGGGGGTATACGTCCTTCTTCGTGATCTTGTTGAGGCGACGATAATCGACGCAGAAACGTAGGGTTCCATCCTTCTTCTTCACTAACACCACGGGGTACGCCCACGGACTCTTGGACGGCTGGATGATGTCGTCGCGTAGCATTTCGTCGACTTGTTGCCTTATGGCCTCGCGTTCGCGCGCCGAAACTCGGTACGGGCTCTGACGCAGTGGGCGGAGATTTTCGTCGGTTATGATGCGGTGCTTGGCGACAGGGGTTTGTCGAACTTTTGACGACGACGAGAAACAATCCTTGTATTGCAGGAGCAGAGCTCCTAGTTGTTCTTTCTTATGCCTGGGAAGGTTCTGATTGACGTCGAAAGTTGGTTCAGGTATTATAGTCGTCGTTGCGGGTGCACTGGAATCCGTGAAGGAAAAAGCACTGCTGGCTTGTACTATTTCGTCGATGTAGGCGACCGCGGTGCCTCTGTTAATGTGCTTGTATTCGGGGCTGAAGTTCGTGAGCATCACCGTTGCTTTCCCTGCACGTAGCTCAGCTATGCCTGTAGCGACGCAAATTTCACGTTAGACCAATAAGTGATGATTGCCCTCGATGACGCCCTCCATGTCTGCAGGCACTTCGGTACCGACGGAAATCATTACGCTGGAGCGAGGCGGAATGGTGACTTGTTCTTCAAGCACATTCAAGGCATGGTAACTTATGCTTGTAGCCGGTGGTATCGCGTTGTGCGTTGAAAGCGTTATTGACTTGGACCTTAAGTCGATGACTGCACCGTGTTGATTTAGAAAGTCCATGCGTAGGATGACATCCCTGGAGCAGTGCTGCAGGATTACGAAGCTCGCCGGGTAAGTGCGGTTGTTTACCGTGACTCGCGCTGTGCAGATTCCAGTCGGCGTTATTAGGTGGCCTCCCGCTTTCCGGATATCGGGTCCTTGCCAGGCTGTTTTCACCTTCTTCAACTTGGCGGCGAACGTGCCACTGAAGACGGAATAGTCGGCGCCAGTGTCGACGAGAGCGGTGACGTTATGACCATCGATGAGCACGTCTAGATCGGTAGACCGGCGTCTGGCGTTGCGGTTAATTCGCGGCGTCGGATCACGGCTGCGTCGGCTTACTCTGCTGCTGCTACGTTGCGTCGGAAGGTCTTCTTTCTGCGGCGAAGTGCTGTCAAGGCTGTTGCTAGGCGGCGTGCTGATATCTCGTCGTGATGATTCGCGAATCGTCGTCGTCGTCGGCGGCGGAGGATCTTCGGCATTGCGTCGTACAGCAACCGCACCTCCATCGGTTGCTGCCTTTAGTTTCCAGGGTAAGGACTCGGAGATCGGCCCCGGGTGGGACCGTTGTACTGACGGCGATGCGGCGAGATGTAGCGGCCTGGTGACGGCGAGTGTGAGGATCGTCGTGGTTGCCACTGGGCTGCGGCGAGGTAGTCGGCGATGTCGCGCGGTCGTTCACTTCGATCGGGACGCGGCTCGTTGACGGGGAACCCTCGTAGGCCCATCTCGCGGTATGGGCATCGGCGGTAGACATGGCCGGCTTCCCCGCAGTGATAGCAGAGCGGGCGGGGGTCGGGGGCGCGCCAAATGTCCGTCTTCCTCTGGTAGCCGTGCTGGGCGACGGGCGGGCGTTCTGGCGGCGGCGGCGGTAGACGACGGAACTGCGGCGTTACGGGGCCCTGGCGCGAGCGCGGAGGGGGGCCTTGACGACGGGTGACGGCGGCGTAGGTCAGCGCTTCCGGCTGGGGTTGCGGCGATTGTGGCTGCACATCGGAAACCCCAAGTGAGCGCTGAACTTCGTCTTTGACGACGTCGGCGAAAGATGCCACGTGAGGCTGCGACCTGGGAAAGAGCTTATGCAGCTCCTCGCGAACGACCGTTCTGATGGTCTCGCGCAGGTCGTCGGCGCCTAGGGCTTGAGCGTCGGCGTAGTTGGTCAAGGAACGGCGGTTGTATTGCCTGGCGCGCATTTCAAGCGTCTTCTCGATCGTTGTGGCCTCGGAAAGAAATTCGGCGACAGTCTTGGGCGGGTTGCGCATCAATCCAGTGAATAGTTGCTCTTTGACACCCCGCATCAAGAACCGAACTTTCTTTTCTTCAGGCATGTCGGGGTCGGCCTGGCGGAAGAGGCGAGACATCTCCTCCGTGAAGATCGCGATGCTCTCGTTCGGCAATTGCACTCTGTTTTCTAAGAGAACCTCTGCCCTTTCCTTTCGTACGACGCTCGTGAAGGTCCTCACGAAGATCTCACGAAATAGGTCCCACGTCACCAGGGTGGTGGTCTCTCTCTTCTCAAACCAGGTCCGAGCAGCATCATCCAATGAAAAATAAACATGGCGCAGCTTGTCGTCGTCGCTCCATTTGCTGAACGTCGCGGTCCTCTCGTATGTTTCAGGGTCTTCAGCCGATGATCCACGAAAAGTTGGTGGCTCCCGAGGTTCCTGCAGCAGGATGGGGGACGCTGGTGCTGCCATTCTGGTCGTTGACTTGGCCTTGATTGCGGTGGTCTTTTCGGGAAGAAGTCCGAACTCCGGCACAAGTCCTTGCTGCCTACGGCTAGCTCGCTGGTCCTTGGCGACGTTGGTCTCGTCCTCCGGTTTCGGGCTTGGGTCGCGGCTTTGCGGCGGCGTTCGGTGCATGAACGAACTAGCACCTCCACCAGATGTCACGTAGTAGTGACGCTGAAGTAAACAGTCCTAAAACTGTGTATGACGAAACTAATTCTTTATTGGGCGAACCTGTGCCCACAAAAACAAGCTACACTCGAAACACAACGAAAGCGGCGAACACAGTCGGCGGTCGTCGAAATCTGATCAGCGGCAAAACGCGTCGGCTTTTATACCTGAGTCATCGAAGGTTCCAGAATAATCCCTGGTACGCGCGTGTCTTCCAGAAAGTTCTAGAGAATTCGCGTCGCTCATACAATCAGATAACATAAGCGTCGGTGAAAACAGGCAACGGAAAGAAGCATCGATAACGTTCTAGAAACTTCCGATACAGGTGCGTCCTGCGCCGAGCGATAACGTTTAGCATTTGTTAGCCGGTGGAAAGCGGCCATCGGCGAAAGATAAACATGTACACGTGTCAATATAAATAAATAACTATGTGATTCTTGATACAGTCAGCTACAGTCATCTGTAGCTGACTGTATCATCCTTAACTTTGTAAAAGTGTTTATAAATGTTTGTCACATCATAAGCTTTTAAAACAAACTGAACCTTTTATTTAATTTATTATTTAGTTATCAATTGATACTGTTAGGCCAAACGCCAATACAGGTTGGATAAATCATAAAATAAGCTTCAGAGATCACTACAGACATGAGCGCTACACAAATCAAGCAAGAAAATGCAACACGTTTGAGTAAGTAATGCCAATTTAACTCAATATCCACTGATATATTAACATGAACATTGCACTACAGACTCCATACACCACAAGAAACAGCTAGCAACTCTATCATACAAAATCACATTTTGAATATCATATCCAGGAACTTGGTCAACATCACGTAGAACTATTTCGAACCATGTCGTTATAAATATGCCGCCTGCATCACTGCACAAAAAAGCATGGCTACATAGAAGTATAATTGGCCAGTACCGATTTTTCGAACTGTCCTGGAAAATCAATTTTGGTTATGGTATGCGATAACGCATTCAAATCTTCAATCGTTTTTAGAAAAAAGGAATACTTAAATGCGTCAACCTTTGCACGTATGGGCATATATTGGTCCTCGCGGCTAGATCTAACGGACCGTGAAATCAGCAACATTCTGTTTTGTATATACCTATGAGTGTTAAAGACGTTGACGCTAGGAGTGTATCTAGATTTCAGCAAAGCCTTCGATCGTGTCAATCATGCCATATTACTAGAAACAATGGAACTATATGGATTTATGGGAGTTGCGTTGCAACTTCTTCGCTCTTCGCGACGAAAGATTTCCATATACTGAAATAGGCACATCCAAATCACATCTGAGACGAATCGCTGCGGGAGTGCCACAAGGGAGCATTTTAGGGCCTATTCTTTTCCTTTTTTATATAAATGACAAATAAAAATAAACAGCAACTGTCAGTTGGTCAAACATTCAAACAGAAGCTAGTGCGTTTTGCGGGAATCATGATAAATGGTGCAAGGTGAACGACCTAATATTGAGTGAAACAAAAAATTAGTGTGTTGTTTATCGTGCCCCTGGAACACTGAATGCGATACCCGAGGACCTTACCCTGGATCCATACACTGTCCGTATTGAAAATGCAATGACCAAGTAAAAACGATAACGTCAAAATTGGGCAGGTCTGTAGGATTATTGAACTGTCATCGACATATGTTACAAGTTTCAATAAAAATTAGGGGCAGCTTCACACTAGTGGTGCTGGGCAAACAGCGAAGCTGGCGACCCCACCTAGCTTTATCTCGGTTCGGCGAAGTTTTTGCGAGCTTGTGCTTCGAGACTCGGCCACGTTTTGCTCAAGATCACCCCGGACTCATCGACAGCGCAAGGAGCAACGAACACTCGGTCATTAAAGTATGGACGCTCGAACGCTTTTGCTTGGTTTCGCGGGCTCGTAACTCCGGATCTTCTGTGAATTGCCGACGTTTCGCCGCCGCTTCGGCGGTGCGATACTCGGGATCGGACCGAAGTCGTCTCACTCGCTCTCGAGTAGCGGTGCGGTGGCTTTTGCTCCGCGCTTCCTCTTCTTCGGGAGTGACGCTCTTCTTCAGCCTTCGCGGCAACGTGCTCGGCGCGGAGACGGCGGGGCTTTTGTGTCGCCGCGGTGGCGACGCGGAGCTATATATCTCGTGGGGTGGAGCAGTGACGTCACGGCTTAGCTCCGCCGCAACCAATCTGCACGGCGCGGTGACGTCATGGCGCGGCTAAGCTAATGCAAAGCGATGGGACGCGCGTGATGACGTCACGGCTTATGCAGCTGGGGCGTTGCTAGGCGACGCATATTGACGTCATCGGCAGGCGGAGGTTTTTGCGGCATACAGTCGATGGACCATCCTCGAGCTTTCGCTAGTCCAGAGAAGTGTGTGCCATTGCGCTTGGACCCTTTCTGGACTACCTCCAGGATCGGCCCACATTTCGGCGTTAGACCTGACGGCAAACGCCGAGGTTAAACAGCTTCGCTGTTCGAAAGATTAATACTATGGGACACCCTTTTTAATTCTCACGTACGTAATTGCCTGCTGGTGTGGGGTAAAACTTGAGCAGTTATCCACACTGAGCATGTCACAGAAAAAAAGTGGATCGGGTAATTTCAAATGCTTCCGTTCGAGAACACACCACCCCTCTTGCTACTATGCTCTTACAAAACAGCGGCACTCGGCAAATCAGATACTTTGCTCAATCTTGCGCACCCCTTGAGCGAAATGCAGTACCCTATCGTTTCCGATATGAACCGCCTTGGCCCGTTCTAGTTTCACGCACGCAGTACGGACGCACCGCATCCGACATATCTTGCCAACGACATTAAACTACTATGACTCGCTACAAACAGGCATTTCATTCCTTAGAAAAAATAAATACGAGCATTATTTCTGTGAATATTAAAACATGCCTTTTATATTAGTGTTTCATTGCGCTTTCGATTTTGTTTTGTGAATTATTCTTATGTTATACACACGTCCTAAAGTGCATTTCTGCATTCCACTGTGGACAAGACTTTTTTTCCCTAGAAATAAATGTGTTGAAATCGTCATATTACTTGTACACATGTATTAGCAGCGTGTCTGTCCACTGTGGTACAAATCTCCAAGTGTGTGACAATTACTTGAGATCACAGACTATGTTTGCTTATTTTTCTTATGATTTGTTATGCTAAAGGCTGTACCCTGTCTTCAACACCGATGGGTGGCTGGGGCTCTGTCATTAGGCTGTTTTTTTGCCGGTCGCCTTCTGTGACTGTAAATCTTCTATTTTGGTGAAAATAAAGTTCTTTGATTGATTGATTGATTGATTGAAACTATTAGGTTCATTGAATAAAGAAATTTGAGTATAGCCACTTTTCGCCGGATTGAAAGCCGGCGAAAATTTAGTTGAGTTGACATTTGAGTCACTGAATCCGTGTACTTATATTTCGACATAATGAACGTTGCTGCACGCCTCTGCATTTTTTTTTTCAATTTTATTTACTTCGTTCTTCCTATTGGATCCCATATTATGCTAGCATATTTTAACGCGGGACGTACCAATGACAGATATGCAGCAAGTTTAGCATCTCTGGGAGTAAGTTTCAGCCTACGTCTTAGTGACCAAAGTTTAACCTTTGCGGCGGTACATAAATTAATGATTTGTTTTTTCCAGATAGGTCATCTGATATCGTAACGGGTAAATACTTGAAGTGGCTCATTTGTTTTATTGATTTACCGTACAGCTTGTAATTGCAAATTAATACGCCTCTTGTTTTTCTTGTTCGCGCGTAGACAATTTGTTTTGTACTCGTGTGCTCCAATCGTTAATTGCTTCTAGTGCTGAACGTAATTCTGTATGGTCCTCATGACATGAAACTTTAGAGTATATTAAGCAAGCATCTACGAATAAACGAACCATGACCTTGCCATTAAGGTGCTTTGTAATGTTATTGTTATAACACAGTTAACACAGACACTTGGGGGACACCTGATGTACGGGTAGAATTTTGGGTTTTCCCCTTTCAATTCCGCATAATGCGTTACGTCAGTATGATATGATTGAATGCACTTATCTATAATTAAATTAAACCCGAGATCAAGTAGTTTACCAATCAAGTCCGAGTAAGAAACATGGTCGAAAACTTTTGATAAGTCTAATAAATTTCGTCCATCTGACCTGTTTCATTAACTACGTGAGAAAAATTGTGTGCGGCTTCCACAAGCTGGGTGATTGTGGACGGTCGGCTCCATTGTTGGTTAGAAATAAGCATGTTAGAGCTTTCAATATTGTTAAACAAGCTTTTTATAGAATATTGCCACCTGTAGGTAGTGGGTCGAGGGCAAGAGTGGGTCGAGCCCAAGAGAAGAAAGAAGACCGCGCGCCCCCTTCTCTGCTCGAGCCAGCCCCGACGGTCGCGTCTTCCGAGAGCCAGCTGCTCTACGGGTTATTAAACCTTCAAGTCTACTTCTAGAGGCTCCCCGCAGGGGCGTCTGCGTAAGCAGGCGTTTGGTGTGTTGCGACACCACGTACCCGAACACATGAGGGTCGGACCCTCCCGCGTCTAACCGTGCGCGGCTTAGCCGTGTCCGGGGAAAAGGGGATCCTGGGAGTTGAGCCGAAGCCGGGTGTTTGGACCTTTATGGCCCCTCGGCAGAGGCAACACACTCCTTTGGCCTCTGCTTCACGTAGACGGCACCCCCGGACTGACCCACCCGGGGGAAATCGGTGGTCGCCTTTTCCTATCCCCCTCTCTGCCCTTTTTCTTTCCTATCTCCTTTCTTTACTGTCCTGTCTCCTATTCTCTTCTGTTACTTCCACGTTTTCATAGGCGGCTCGGGTTAACCTTGTGTATGTGCCCTCTCTTGGGTATCTTATATTGGGTTATAGCAGCAATGCACGGCTGGCGTCTGCAGCCTTACACCTTAAGTGCTGCAGCGTCCCCTAGTTGGGCTCCGTGGTGGGTGGCCGCCATTGCCGCCGAAATAAACCGAACTAATATGGGAACACCTGCATTTCCCCGTCTACTTGATCGTCACCCTCACAAGAGGGGGCGCACCGATGAAATATTAAACTTATTCAGACCGAAAGAAATTTTTCCCCGGTACCAAGTTGTGCACAGTGAGAAAACTGAAAAACCAGCTCGAACCGTATCCCCTTTTCTTGTTGCGAAAGGCTTGACTGACGCCCTTGGCCCAGGTTACAAGGTCACCAAAATGGCGAGCGGGGACCTCCTGCTTGAGATCCGTGACAAAGCGCAGCACAATAAATTGAACAACCTTGTGGCATTTGGAGACATACCTGTTACCGTCTCACCTCATCGGTCTATGAACACAGCACGTGGAGTAGTGTCTGATGCAGATCTAATCGACTTGTCCGAAACCGAACTATTGGAAGGCTGGAAAGAACAAAACGTAACAAACGTACAGCGCATCATTATCAGAAGAGAAAATAAGGAAATTCCCACTAAACACCTGATCCTGACTTTTGCCACTTGCGATCTGCCAGAAACCATAGAAACCGGATACACAAAGTTAGCTGTCAGGCCATACATCCCCAATCCCAGAAGATGCTTCCAATGTCAAAGATTTGGCCACGGCTCGCAGAGCTGCCGTGGTAGACTAACATGTGCGAAATGTGGAACGCAAGGTCATTCCTCAGACAACTGTGAAGCGGCACCTCACTGTGTAAACTGTGATGGTGAGCATCCAGCTTACTCCCGGTCTTGTCCGAATTGGAAAAAAGAAAAAGAAATTATCACTCTCAAAGTTCGTGAGAACATCTCCTTCAAGGAAGCACGTAAAAGGTGCTTGCCATTCCACAGCACAACATATGCCGAGGCGACGCGTCAGGGGGCAACGTCGCACCGGCTTCCGCCACCTGCCCGGCCCGCGCGCAGCGAGCCGCCGGCTGTGGCAGCCGCCCCTATGGTGGGAGCAGCCAAGGCTGCCTTGCCATCACCGAACTTGGCCACACCAGTGGCCCCTGCTAGCTCTGGCAGCAGCCAGGATAGCACGGAGGCTAAGGAGGTACCGTCAACCTCCGCACTGGTGGGGACAAAGGCTTCGTCTTCCGAGGCGAAGCCAAACCGACGCACACATCGCTCGTTAGAGCGAGTGTCCAACGCCTCGCAAGAGGCAATGGACACAACTTCTCAGACGGCACATGGAGTGCCTAGGGAGCGGCGACTCTCCCAAGAACGCTCCAAAAAAGACAAGACACCAGTTACAGCGCCTGTAAAAGGCTCTGTAAAGTAGGCTGTACACACCCCTTGAAACACACAGCACCTTTTATTTTCCTCCAACATGAATAAAATAATGCAGTGGAATGTTAGGGGATTAATCCACAACCTAGACGATATCCAAGAACTTCTCAGTAAATTTAATCCAAAGGTGCTGTGTGTTCAAGAAACACATCTAAACTCCAGAAACACCAACTTCCTACGTCAGAATATTGTTTTCCGAAAAGATCGCGAGGATTCTGCCGCATCATCTGGTGGTGTGGCCATCATACTCGACAGAAGTGTAGCCTGTCAGCAACTTCCACTTAATACGGCACTTGAGGCGGTAGCCGTTCGTGCTGTACTTCTGGGTAAACTCGTTACTATTTGCTCGCTCTACATACCCCCACATTATCCTTTACACAAACATGAATTTCAGTCACTAATAGATGAATTACCAGAACCTTACCTAGTTCTTGGCGATTTCAATGCACACAGCAGCTTGTGGGGCGACACGCGTATCGATGCGCGAGGACGCCTAATCGAACAATTTCTTTTCTCCTCTGGTGCGTGTCTCCTGAATAAGAAGGAACCCACCTACTACAATCTCGCAAACAAAACGTTTTCTTCCATTGATCTCAGTGTAGCTTCCCCGTCTATATTTGCTGAACTTAAATGGGAAGTTATAAAAGATCCTTACGGGAGTGACCACTTCCCGATACTGCTGAGATCACCACTACAAAACGAACCTCCACCACAGGCACCCCGCTGGAAGTTGGATATGGCAGATTGGGAGAAATTCCAAAGTCTTACAAGTAGTATCTCGTGGTCTGAAATATCTTCGCTGGGAATTGATGCTGCTGTCGAGTTTTTTACATGTTTTATAATTGATGCCGCTTCTGAATGTATACCTGAAATAAGTGGTGAGACATGCAAACGCCGTCTCCCATGGTGGAACGAGGAATGTCGGAACGCTCGTAGGAAACAGAACAAAGCGTGGGGGTTGCTACGCGACTCCCCAACTGCGGAGAATCTTGTCAATTTTAAGAAGATAAAATCGCAGGGGAGAAGAACACGTCGACAGGCCAGGAGAGAGAGTTGGGAGAAGTTTTTATCAGGCATCAACTCGTATACAGACGAGGGCAGAGTCTGGAAGAAAGTTAATAAGATAAAAGGGCTACAAACTTATTCACTCCCGTTGGTAAACACACAAGGCGACAGTCTGGAAGACCAAGCTAACTGCCTGGGAGCACATTTTGAACATGTGGCAAGCTCATCCCATTATTCGCCAACATTTAAAAGACACAAGGCTACCATAGAAAAACAGAAAATAGAAAGAAAATGCACCGGAGACGAGGCATACAACCAGCCATTCTGCATCGCTGAGCTCTATGCGTCGCTTAGTTGTTGCAACAAGTCTGCCCCAGGCACTGATCGCATAGTTTATCAAATGCTAAAACACCTTCCCCATGAAACAAAGAAAACTCTCCTCTGCCTTTACAATGCTATATGGTCCTCCGGCAAGATCCCCGCCGCCTGGAAAGAGGCCATTGTCGTCCCTATACTGAAGCAGGGCAAGGACCCATCGTCTGTTTCGAGTTACCGGCCTATAGCACTAACAAGCTGTCTCTGCAAACTGTTCGAAAAATTGATAAACCGCCGACTAATACATTTCCTCGAATCAAACAAACTGCTTGACCCGTACCAATGCGGGTTTCGAGAGGGTCGATCCACCGCCGACCACTTGATACGTATTGAAACGCAAATTCGTGAAGCTTTTGTCCATAAGCAGTTCTTTCTGTCTGTATTCCTTGATATGGAAAAAGCCTACGACACCACGTGGCGGTTTGGAATACTAAGAGACCTCTCACACGTTGGTATACGTGGTAACATGTTAAATGTCATAGAAAGTTATTTATCTAATCGCACATTCCGTGTGCGTGTGGGAAATGCTGTATCAAGACCATTTGTGCAGGAAACTGGAGTGCCACAGGGCGGGGTGCTGAGTTGCACTCTCTTTATCGTAAAAATGAGTTCTTTGCGTCTGTATATCCCAAGAAACATGTTTTACTCTGCATACGTGGATGATGTACAGTTAGGTTTCGCCTCGTGCAATCTTGCAGTCTGTGAGCGGCAGATTCAGCTTGGTCTGAACAAAGTGTCTAAGTGGGCAGACGAGAATGGATTTAGCCTTAACCCACAAAAGACCACCTGCGTCCTGTTCTCCAGGAAGAGGGGTCTGCACCCCGATCCTGACATTGAGTTGCAAGGACAACGTGTGGCCGTAAAAACAGAACACAAATTTTTAGGTGTGATTCTAGATACGAAACTTACATTTGTGGCACACATACAGTATATAAGGAACAAGTGCATGAAAACAATGAATATTCTAAAAGTGTTGTCACGCACCGTTTGGGGTAGTGACACAAAGTGCCTTTTAAATCTGTATAAGATCCTCATACTCACACGACTAGATTACGGCGCCATAGTGTACCATTCCGCTACGCCAAGCGCCCTAAAGATGCTGGATCCTGTACACCATCTAGGCATCCGCCTAGCCACTGGTGCCTTCAGGACAAGTCCTGTGTCAAGCTTGTACGTAGAAGCGGACGTGTGGTCGCTTGACACGCAACGTTCATACTTAAGCCTTACCTATTTCCTGAAAGTAAATTCGAACTCGGAACATCCGTCCTTCTCAATCATAAATGATATGACCAGTGCCACACTCTTTAATAACCGGCCGACAGTAAGAGAACCCTTCTCACTACGTATAAGAAAAATTAGCGCAGAAATGGATATCCCACTACTTGAAAATAATTTGATGGCCCCAGCAAATCCAGTGCCACCGTGGCAGTGGCAACTCATAGAGTGTGATACTTCGTTTGTAGAGGTCACAAAAGACGCTCCAGAGGTACATATCCAGATGCATTTTCTAGAAATCCAGTTCAAGTACTCGTCCTGCACTTAGTTTTACACTGACGCTTCCAAGTCACATGCAGGAGTTTCTTATGCAGTAGTCGGCCCATCCTTCTCCGAGTCCGATGTACTGCACCCGGAAACAAGCATTTTTACGGCTGAAGCCTATGCACTTTTATCAGCCGTGAAGAATATAGGCAAGTCAAAACTCAAACGATCAATAATATTTACAGACTCCCTAAGCGTTGTGAAAGCTATCATGACTCTACATAGACACAAAAACCCTGTACTCATTGAACTGTATTCTGCTCTGTGCAAAGCATACATGTCTAACCAGCATATTATTTTGTGCTGGGTGCCTGGCCATAGAGGCATCGAGGGCAATGTTCTGGCTGATCAAATGGCCTCATCAACTACATCGCGAGCCCTTAACCCTACCGCTTCTATCCCTGCCGCAGACCTCAAGCCCTACTTGAGAAAGAAACTTCGAAGCCATTGGCAGCGCTTGTGGGATGCCGAAACCAACAATAAGCTCCACTTAGTTAAGCCACAGATAGGTCCCTGGCATCCCGTTACGAAAATACGAAGAACTAATGTCCTATTCTCTCGTTTGAGAATAGGACATACATACGGCACCCACAATTTTCTTTTAACTGGAAATGACCCACCAACCTGTGGTAGATGTGGAGAGAGGCTTACCGTGCTTCACGCCCTCGTGGAGTGCAGAGAAGCCGAAACAGAGAGAAAAAGGCACTTTCCTCTAGCATACCGGTACTGTCTCCCTCTCCATCCCGCTATGTTTCTGGGTGACAAACCCCTCTTTAACACCAAAGCTGTCCTGGGCTTTCTTAGCGATGTTATATTGCATGTTATTTGCCCAATAGTTTCATAGCGCATCCTCTCTCCAGAGGATGCCGCTGCGATAGTAGTTTTGTATAGCACGAGTCTCCAGGCCCTTGCATTTCAAAGGGCCTGTCAAGGCAGTAGTGCTGTTTGAAAAGACTTATCAGTGATAAATTCTCATTTATCATGATTATCTTGCAAATTGTTCTTTCGTCTCATAGTGCACCTCATTAGCCATTGCCATAATTTTATTACATATATATTTTACGCATTTTACAGCGATTGTTTTTAGGCCCTTTTACAGCCACGACACATCTATCTTTCGCAATTCATTGCTCCATTGTCAACCTATTAACACTGGCCTGGCGCTCTTTGGCCATACCTGGCCCTTGCGCCATTAAACACCATTCATCATCATACTTCTAGAGGCTCGTGACAAACTGGTGGAGGTGCGGGGCAAGCGTCCTCACGGATGTTGCAGACCCCTCCAAGGATCCGCGCTACGAATCCAGTGCCTGTCGACACTCCCGTGCATCGGGCCAGCCGCAGGATCAGGGGACTGTCCCCAGAAGTCATCGACGCTACGGTTCCCACCACATCGACCGGTATGACCAGCGCCTCCCTTCAAACCGCCCCAACCGGTACGGGAAGCACGATGTCGAACCGTTACACACTTGAGAGCCCACGGATCCCAAAGACGTTTCATGGCACAGTGTTCGAAGACGTCGAAGACTGGATGGTCGAATACGAGCGCGTGGCCTCCGTGAACAAATGGAATGACACGGAAAAACTCAGACACGTCTACTTCTACCTGGAGGATGGCGCGCGTACGTGGTTTCAGAAGCGCGAGGGGCAACTGCCGTCGTGAGGCGAGTTTTGTCGTCAGCTCCTGGAGACCTACACCAGTTCTGATCGGCACGAACGAGCGGAACGAGCGATTCAGGTCCGCGTCCAGTTGCCAAACAAAACTGTGACCACGTACGTCGAAGACATGACGCGCCTCTTCCGACGAGCGGATCCAAGAATGACGGAGGAGAAGAAGTTACGTCATCTGATGCGCGGGGTCAAGGAGCAACTCTTCGCTGGCCTCATACGGAGCCCTCCGAAGACGGTCGCGGAGTTCTTGTCCGAGGCCGTAACCATGGAAAAGATGCTTCTGCATCGCTCGAACTTGTATGAGCGGCAAGCGAACAGCATGTTTACTGCTGACATTTTCACGGCCATAGGAAGCAACGGCGACTCACTGCGAGAACTCATCCGCTCTGTAGTGCGTGAAGAGTTGCAAAAGGCCGCTGTAACACCGCAACCTACGGTAAGCTCCATAGCGAGCATTATCAAGGACGAACTGCACCAGGCGCTTCGGGATACCTTGCCTCCTGCTAACGCTGCGGCAGTACCTCCTGAATACCCCCGTGCGACCTACGCGGAAGCCCTGCTCCTCCTACGGTGTCAGTTCAGTCGGTGCAGCCGATATCATACTATGACGCTGGGTACACGCCGCCGCCCGTTGTTCATGCCGCTCCATTTGACCATCGTACGGAGCAAGCGGTTCACTACGTCGACGATAGACGCCCGCCCCCTCGGAAGTCGGATGTTTGGCGCACACCCGATTATCGGCCTCTGTGCTTCCACTGCGGTGAAGCTGACCACTTGTACCGCCAGTGCCCATACCGGCGCCTTGGGATTCGCGGCTTTTCCGCATATTCGCCGCCGCCCCGATACGGCCAACGACCCCGGGACATTCAGGAATACCTGTCCCAGCAGCGCTTGCCACCGCCTGCCAGGCGGCAGTCGCGTTCGCCGTCTCCGAGACGACTTTCACCTCCGCCCCAGCGGTATTCTCCCGAGCGGTCGACCAGTCCCCGCCGGGAAAACTAACTGAGGCGATCTTTGGGGGCGAGGTCGCTGACGGTCGAAGCGCTGAAGACCTCCGACGGACGCAGTTACGGAAAGATACCGATCCGACACCACCCGCAACTGAACGGGACGACAGGCTTTCGCTCAATATACCAGTTACTGTTGACGGTTATGCCGTTAGTGCTTTAGTGGAAACTGGCGCAGACTACACGATACTAAGCGGCAAAATAGCAACGCAGCTGAAGAAAGTGATCACGCCCTGGCATAACTCGCAGATTCGGACGGCTGGCGGCCACATCGTTACTCCGCTGGGCGCCTGCACGACTAGAGTTGAGATTCAAGGATCTACATTCGTAGCGAGCTGCCTTGTGTTACGCGAATGCTCCCGCGACGTTATCCTTGGGGTTGACTTCCTGCAGGAGTACGGCGCGATTATCAATCTGCAAGAGCGTCGTATCACTTTCTCTGCCGAAAGAGCAATCGACGTGCAAGACGGCCAACGGCGTGACGACGTACTTCGTGTTTCTGCAGACAGTGTAACGCTTCCTCCACGAGCCTGTGTCCTCGTCGACATCACATGCTGTGGCTTACGCGATGGCGAAGCGGTGGCCGAAAGTAACTTGGAACACCTACTGAAGCAAGGTGTTTGTGTGGCTCGCAGTGTTATACAGATTCGTGCTGGTCATTCGCAATTGCTTGTTACCAACTTTAGCTACGAGAACCGACACCTGTTCCGCGGCACTTCGTTAGCGTTTGCAGACGCAATAGCAGGCGTTAACAACTGTTTCACGTCAGAAGTAGTGGAGACAGCAGACACGTCTCTGGGCCATCTTGACATCAATTCTGAACTGTCCACCGATAGCCAGACAGCACTGCGCAAGCTCTTGCTTGAATTCAGGACCTGCTTCGCACGTTCTTCCAAGGTACGCCAGACTTCCATCACTAAACACAGGATCATCACGTACGAAGACGCACCCCCGATACACCAGCAGCCTTACCGCGTGTCGGCAAGAGAACGCCAAGCCGTACGCAAGTCCAGGAGATGCTTGACGATGGCGTCATCGAACCTTCCAACAGCCCATGGTCATCTCCGGTCGTTCTTGTCAAAAAGAAAGACGGAACGCTACGCTTCTGTGTCGACTACCGCAAGCTCAACAACGTGACTAAAAAGGACGTGTACCCGCTGCCGCGTATCGACGACTCGTTAGATCGACTACGGCGCGCCCAGTACTTTTCTGCTCTCGATTTAAAAAGCGGGTACTGGCAAATCGAGGTAGACGAACGCGACCGCGAGAAAACAGCCTTTGTGACTCCAGATGGGCTCTATGAGTTTCGAGTGCCTCCTTTTGGCTTGTGTTCAGCCCCGGCTACTTTCCAGCGAATGATGGACACTGTCCTTACTGGACTGAAGTGGCAGGCCTGTCTTGTGTACCTGGATGATGTGGTCATCTTCTCTGAAACGATCGAGCAGCATCTTCACCGCCTACGGAGTGTGCTAGAAGCCATCCGATCGTCAGACCTCACACTTAAGCCCGAAAAGTGCCACTTTGGTTACGAAGAGCTCAAGTTACTCGGTCATGTAGTAAGCGCCAAAGGGGTACGACCCGATCCAGACAAGCTTGCCGCTGTGGCCGCGTTTCCAGCTCCTGCCGATAAGAAGGCCATCCGGCGCTTCCTGGGTTTGTGCGCCTACTATCGCCGGTTTATTAAAGACTTTTCGAAGATAGCGGAACCCCTGACACGCCTTACAAGAGACGATACGCCATTTGTGTGGCATAATGAGCAACAGGCGGCTTTTACTAAATTACGACAGCGCCTTCAGTCAGCACCCGTTCTTGCTCATTTTGACGATGATGCTGATACTGAGGTGCATACCGACGCCAGTAGCATTGGCCTTAGTGCAGTGCTCGTCCAGCTTCAAGATGGAGTGGAAAGAGTTATAGCGTATGCCAGCCGCTCCCTGTCCCGTGCCGAGGCGAATTATTCGACTACGGAGAAGGAGTGCCTCGCGGTCGTATGGGCGATCATCAAGTTTCGCCCCTATCTCTATGGTCGTCCCTTCAAAGTAGTGACGGACGACCATGCCCTCTGTTGGTTGGCAAGCATGCGCGACCCTTCAGGACGACTGGCACGGTGGAGCTTGCGGCTACAGGAATTTGACATCACCATCGTTTATAAGTCTGGCCGTAAGCATGAAGACGCTGACACGCTGTCCCGCGCACCCATTGATCCTGCCAGTCAGGAAACAGAGGATGATGACTGCTTCCTGGGCGCTATTAATTCGTCGGACTTGAGCAGACGGCAGCGTGACGACGCTGAGATTCGACCGATCATTGATCATTTAGAGGGCCGCGACACAACCATACCACGCCATCTGTCCCGCTCGCTGGCGTCCTTCTGTCTGCGAGATAACGTGCTGTATAAGAAGAATGCTCGTTCGACCAGCCGTGCTTACCTCCTGGTGGTTTCAAGGGACATGCGCGACGACGTCCTCTTCGCTTGCCGTGACGAACCGAAATCTGGTCATTTAGGCTTTTCACGAACACTCGCTAGAGTAAGCGAAATGTACTATTGGCCCGGGCTTTTGGCAAGCGTCAAACAGTACGTTAAAGGCTGTCGTGAATGCCAGCGCCGCAAGACACCATCCGTTAAACCGGCTGGCTTACTTCAGTCAATTGAAGCACCTCACACGCCTTTCGACCAAGTCGGCATGGACATTCTCGGACCGTTTCCTGTTTCTGCCGACGGCAACAAATGGGTGATCGTCGCGACTGATTATTTAACACGCTATGCTGAGACGCAGGCGATCCCACGAGCCACGGCCTCAGAGGTAGCGCACTTCTTCATGCGCCACATCGTCTTGCGTCACGGTGCTCCCTCCACTGTAATAACTGACAGAGGGACAGCATTCACAGCGCAGCTTATGGACGAGGTTTTTGAATTGAGCAACACCAGGCATCGCAAGACGACCGCGTACCATCCGCAGACCAACGGACTTACCGAGCGACTGAATAAGACGGTCACAGACATGCTCGCAATGTACATCGACGTTCAACACAAAACATGGGATCGGATCTTGCCTTACGTGACCTTCGCGTATAACACCGCCGTGCAAGAGACGACGCGCTTCACGCCCTTTTGCCTTCTCTACAGTCGCGAAGTCCAGACGATGCTGGACGCTATGCTGCCATGTCAAGACGCTGACCTATTGACAACTGACGCCGAGGAATTTGCAGAGCGTGCTGAGGAAGCCCGGCAGCTCGCGCGGCTGCATATCGGCCAGCAGCAGCAGGCAGACGCACGACGCTACAACATCCGCCACAGGGACGTGTCCTACAACCCCGGGGACCAAGTTTGGGTGTGGACCCCCGTTCGCCGTCGTGGTCTCTGTGAAAAACTGCTGAGCCGGTATTTCGGTCCGTATAATGTGCTCCGCCGCGTGAGTGACGTAAACTACGAAGTTGTTCCGGACACATCATCGCAGACACGCAGTAGGACACA
Organism: Dermacentor silvarum; assembly: GCF_013339745.2. Taxonomy (NCBI): domain Eukaryota; kingdom Metazoa; phylum Arthropoda; class Arachnida; order Ixodida; family Ixodidae; genus Dermacentor; species Dermacentor silvarum. Next base: position 418,199,577 of record NC_051154.1, read on the forward strand.
AAGACAACCGAGCTCAGACATAGTTCATGTTGTGCGCATGAAGCCGTACACTGCGCGTCCGTAACTTTTTTTGTTTTCGTTTTTTGTTCTCTCATTCCCTTCTTTGTTTCTACTTTTCATTTATCTTTGGGAGATTGCTTCTTCGTTCATTGACTGTGCCGGCGTGACGGCTACTTTTTTTTTGTGTACTTTCTCTTTGCCTGCCTTCTTCTTCATTGTCTTCTACGCCTATTTTTTTTTAGCATCGAGGCCATGCTTTTGTTCGGAAGGGGAGATATTGCCACCTGTAGGTAGTGGGTCGAAGGCAAGAGTGGGTCGAGCCCACGAGAAGAAAGAAGACCGCGTGCCCCCTTCTCTGCTCGAGCCAGCCCCGACGGTCGCGTCTTCCGAGAGCCAGCTGCTCTACGGGTTATTAAACTTTCAAGACTACTTCTAGAGGCTCGTGAAATTATGCTCGAACGTATTACGGAAGTACGTGTAATTGAAATGTATATTTTTACCCAGTTTTATGAACTGTTACGAATCCCTCCATTAACCAATCGTGCGGCAAATTATGATGTTCAAGAGACACACAGAAAATTATCAGCAAATACTTTGCGATCCATTCCGCATATTGATTAGTGTGGCCATCCGGGTCAGGTGAGGTAAATGTATACCTTGCACCATAGGCGCCGCCTACGGGGGGGGGGGGGGGGGGCTCCGGGGCTCGAGCCCCCTCCGGAATTTTCCGGGGGGGGGGGGCAGAGCCCCCCCCCCCGCTCCTAAAATGTCAGTACCAGAGTCCTGTTACCCAAACCGTTTAACGTTTCTTTTGAGTTGCCTCTGCATTTTCCCTTACAATGTTATTGTGGCTAAAAGCTCACTGCATCATTGTTGACGCGGACGTGCACGGCTTTTATTCATAATTTCGCTTTATTTCTGAAAATCCTGGCAATAGGAAAACAAGCGCATTAGAAGCTCCAACGGCGGCTCCCTCATCCGTATTTTTTAACTCCAACATGTTATTTAAATTTCCAGTGTGAACACCATTCACAGACACATTATATTTCAATGTGTACACGGGACAAAGTTTATTATATTTTTAAAGAGAAAGAGCTAGCCAACTAATAATTATTTCTAATGATATGGATAGTCTATGTCTAGAAAATCAATATGTTGCTGTATGTTCAACTCGCTACAAAATGCTTTGCACACTTTTTTGACACTGAAAAAGACCTGCAGACTTACACGTGAATGATATGTGTCTCAGCATTGCTTCTCTTTCCTGTAGGAAATGCTAGCGACTCATGAAAACAAAACTCATAATAATTTACAACATCTATTGGGGATGGAAACATCGCAACGTGTATGCAGATGTCAACTTAGTAACCGAAGTGAGGCCAAGCCGGATTCACTCGAAATCAGTATCAATAGCCGTCATGCGCATCAGAGCTTCTACTAGGACTCAGAAAAAGAAAGATCATTGCGCCCCCCAATGATTACCAACAATTGAATACGGCGCGCGGGCCGCGTAAGCGTCAACCGCACACAGTAATTTACAGCTGCGGCAGAGCTAGATGAGAAGACGCGTGCTCTCCTCCCTATGCGCGCATTTGATCACGTGACCTCCAACTAACCCGAATATTGACGGCGTGGGAAGATAATGTCGATCAAGCCGCCATCCTTTTCGGCTCAGTGTTACGCGCTTTTTCTCCCATCCATAGCGTATAGGTAGCTCACTCTTAAGACTTTTGGACTTTATACGGAATATCACAGCGACGACGACAGCGAAAACTTGCCTGGGGTGTCGATACATGCAATTTCAGTCACAATAAAAGGACAAATATAAAACAGGCGTCGAGCTCGCTTCTACCGCGGCTGCGGATGTGGCAATGTGCACCGGCTACAAACACAGCATGAGCACCAACGACAAAACCAATAGTGAGCACCTCGCTTATCGGTACTTCGCCACAACCCGTCTGACGCTGAAAAGGAAGCGTATTTTCTACCGTATAAGCACCAGCGGAAACATAACACTTGGCGCGCGGGGAGACAGCGCACGCGAAGGGACCCCAGCCATCTCGGATGGCCCAAGCTTGAACTCGGTGGAGATAAACTTCAAAATGAAGCGCGTGACCCACATGGCAGAGGCAGGAAAAGTAGAAGTTGAGGACCCGTGTGTTCTAGCCGCTAGGCGAAAGAAGACCCCACGCCGCTATTATGAAGGTTCCTCAGCTCACGTGTTTCCATCAGCGAGTGACATGTACCGCCAGAGGTTCTATGAAGTACTTGACATAGTGCTGTCTTCGTTAAACAACAGGTATCCACCTGATATGTGGTAGCATAAATCCCACATTAAGCAGCTTGCCATAGGGAAGGAAGACGAAGCATATATAACATAGTTATACGGTGACTACCTTGAACCAGGACTCCTGATTTTTGACACAGATATGCTGATTGAAATTTTAAGCCAGCAAAGGTCGGCATCATTGCACACATTTGGGGACGTCGTGCACATGTTTACGGGGGGCAAGGGCAAACACCTGCGAAACCAATTGCCGGAATTGGCCAAGCTACAAAAACTGCATTTTCCATACCGGTCTCGTCGACCACATCTGAGAGGTCCTTTTGCCACGGCGGCTGCATTTCTATGGGGGTGAAACGCGAAAACACCCATGTACTTAGATTTAGGTGCACGTTAAAGAACCCCCGGTGGTCCAAATTTCCGGAGTCCCCCACTACGGCGTGCCTCATAATCAGATCATGGTTTTGGCACGTAAAACCACATGATTTAATTTTTTTGAGAGGTCCTTTTCTTGCCTTCGGTGACTGAAAATGTACTTGCGGTCGACGACTGGACACGCCCGTTTGAACCATCTGGCAATTTTTTCACGCAGACAAAGAATTGTCCCACCAAATTCAATTTGAATAAGATTTCCGACGACTTCATTTCCAGATCAAATGCCCTTTTTTCAATGATGTTGAAATCATCGCATCAGACAACGAACTGATGTCTTTAATAGGAGAGAAAAAGGCACCAACTTACAAGTCAAAGCAAACCACCTGGCTTAGAAAACAACGCAAAAAGTTATACAAAGGAACGAAAATGGGGTCCAGAACAGCGCAAGCAGAGTGAGGGCATTTGGGTAAGAAAAGACGCGTGGTTGCGCTATTTGTAAAACTCCCTAGTCTATCTGTGCATATTCCTTATTAATTTTTATTTGTCGTATGCTGCATTTGCCTCTCAATAACACAATCCACGTTGTTCCTATATTTCCTATCGAGTCCTTTCGCGCTTTCGAGATACCGCTGTCTTATTTATTTATTTGTTATTATATTTATTTATTTTGGCACCTGATAATTTTTACTCTATAATCTTTTGTTCTGCCTCCGGAGAATAAACGAAACCAGCGGCATAAGGCATGCTTTGACATGTAATGAAGCTATCGCGTTATGCAATCACATTATACTTATGCTAATAATTCTAGTCATAGGTTGTATTCAGAAATTGTTATATATCGTTTATTGTTTATATATGTTATGTCTTATCTTCTCAATAACTTACCTTTCGTCAGGAAAAGATTGCTTGAAGGTATGGGGTTTTACGTGCCAAAACCACGATCTGATTATGAGGCACGCCGTAGTGGGGTACTCCGGAAATTTGGACCACCTGGGGTTCTTTAACGTGCACCTAAATCTAAGTACACGGGTGTTTTCGCGTTTCGCCCCCATCAAAATGCGGCTGCCGGGATTCGATCCCGCGACCTCGTGCTCAGCAGCCCAACACCATAGCCACTGAGCAACCACGGCGGGTGGAAAAGATTTCTTGATTGTATCTTCTGTATTAAATCTTTTACAAGGCGTTACATAGTTTTTTCATAGATGTGTACTTGTGCTACTTAATACGTACAAAACACGTGCCTAACGTGTTTACCTGAATCCGTTTACCTGAATTTACGTGGCACCTGATAATTTTTACTCTATAATCCTTTGTTCTGCCTCCGGAAAATAAACGAAACCAGTGGCATAAGGCATGCTTTGACATGTAATGAAACTATGGCGTTATGGAATCACATTATACTTACGCTAATAATTGCCATAAGTTGTGGTCACAAATTGTTATATATCGTTTAATGTTTATGTATGTTAAGTCTTATCTTCTCAATAACTGACCTTTCGTCAGGAAAAGATTTCTTGATTGTATCTTTTCTATTAAATCTTTTACAAGGCGTTACATTGCTTTTTCATAGATGTGTACTTGTGCGACTTAATACGCACAAAACACATGTATCTCCCTAACGTGTTTAACTGAAACCGCTTGTCGCATTGCTCAACCAAGAGAAGCCAGTCTCTTGGCGGTGCGAGGAGACTCAAGCTGTAAAACTGAGTTGTCTCCTACTCTGAGGTCTTGCAAACACTCATATAAGCTCGTCACTCCAGTGAAGAATCATTCGAGGCCACAGGAAGTTTCCATTGTAACTGTTAGTAAAGGTTATGTATGTATATATATATATATTCAGCTCCGTGTTTTACCCTCTTCTAGCATTGGCTGCAGAAATAACAGAGAAAATTACTAATGCTCGTCCAGATACGCAATATATTATCTTAACAGTGAAAGGCATAGGCGGAAAGTTTTCATTTTTCCGGGGGGGGGGGGGGGGGGGGGCTGGGGCATGACCAATTTTCCGAGCCCCACCCATGTATATATATATATATATATATATATATATATATATATATATATATATTAAGCTCCGTGTTTTACCCTCTTCTAGCATTGGCTGCAGAAATAACAGAGAAAATTACTAATGCTCGTTCAGATACGCAATATATTATCTTAACAGTGAAAGGCATAGGCGGAAAGTTTTCATTTTTCCGGGAGGGGGGGGGGCTGGGGCATGACCAATTTTCCGAGCCCCACCCATGTATATATATATATATATATATATATATATATATGAAAACTTTCCGCCTATGCCTTTCACTGTTAAGATAATATATTGCGTATCTGAAGCACTGGCGATCCACGCTGGCCCACTGGTTGCACTGCAGGCATTGCACAGACGATCTGGGTGGCCTTGATGATGATGATGATGATGATCCACAGTACAAATGGCACATACCCACCGTGGGGGATCGGCCAAAAATTGGGCGATTTGGAGAAAACGGATTTTAAAAAATTAGAAAAAGATAAAAAGAAAGAAAAAAGGAAGATGAATTCTGCTTGGTGTTCTAATTACTTATTATAATTGACTATTTTAGGAAGGCAGTCGATTCGAATTAATGATAAAGTTTTGCATTGCAGTGCGGACATTCTGGTGGCTGTACCCCAATGTGGAAGCTCCAAACGAAAGCATTGTCCTTGTGCTCTTCTTCTTCATTGCAATTACCCTGGTGCAAAAGCGTACGACATGGAGAGGAGCGGGTCATAGAATTGTTTCAGGCGGTGAACGTGCTCAACATCCCGTCCACAGCGGCACTTGTCGGATGTTGGTGTAAGCGGCTCTATAACATAGTTGACCGGAGAGGTGCGTTCGGCGATGCGGTATGGTCCATCATACTTCAAGGGAACTTTTGTCGAAAGTCGAGGCGTGGTACAGGCACGGACAACAAGACAAGTGTGCCGGGAGCGAAGTTTGGATTCGTAGTGTCGCCATCACGATTAGCTTTTTGTCATTGTTGGCCGTCGGAGGTGAAGTGTCGGGCTAATTGACGGCATTCCTCGGCGTATCAGGCGACGGCTGAAACGGGAGAACACTCTGACGCGCCTGGTGTATAAGGCAAAACTGTATCGATGGTATGGGAAGGATCGCGACCGTAGAGGAGAAAGTATGGGGAAAATCTAGTAGTACTTTGGGTAGCCGTATTGTATGCGTACGTGACAAATGGGAGGATGATATCCGACTTTGTATGCTCTGATGAAACGTACATGGCGAGCATATCACCAAGGGTTCGATTGAAACGCTCCGTAAGCCCGTTAGTTTGAGGATGGTACGCCGTGGTGGTCCGGTGAACTATGCGGCATTGAGCAAGCAGAGCTTCAACCACCTGCGACAGAAACACACGGCCTCTATCGCTCAGCAGTTCCCGAAATAGGTCATGACGAAGAATGAAACGATAGAGCAGAAAAGATGCAACGTCACTGGCGGTGGCTGAAGGTAGAGCGGCGGTTTCAGCATACCGTGTAAGGTGATCAACTGCGACAAAAATTCATCGTTTGCCAGCTGGTGTTAGCCGTAGCGGCCCGTACAGGTCAATTCCCACACGGTCGAAGGCACGAGCAGGGCACGGAAGCGGCTGTAATAAACCGTGGTACGGACGAGGCGGGGATTTGCGGCGTTGGCATTGCGGGTACGAGCGGACAAACTTTTGAACAAAAGTAAACATTCCTCGCCAGTAGTAACGTTGCCGCAGGTGCTCATACGTCTTCAACGCCTGCGTGTGCACAATGTGGGCCTGTATGGAAAGACGCGCACATGTCGGAACGCAAAATACTAGGGATAACGAGGAGCCACTTGCGGGCTGGTAGTTGCGTCGATACAAGAGGTTATCCCGGACAGCAAAATGGGCAGCCTGGCGACGCAGGGAGCGGGAGATGGAAGAGGCAGGCGGGCCAGAAATGAGATCCAGAAGAGAGGCCACCCAAGGATCCTTGCGCTGTTCTGATGCGAAGGTTCGATGTCGACCGACGACACCGCCTCAAAGGTGGACCGGGAGGCAGTGTCGGTTGGCAGCGGAGAGCGGGACAGAGCGTCAGCGTCAGTGTGCTCGCGGCCTGAGCGGTAGATGACGTGTATGTCGTATTCTTGAATGCAAAGAGCAGAGCGGGCGAGGCGTCCAGATGGATGTTTTAAAGAGGATAACCAACAAAGGGCGTGATGGTCAGTAACCAAATCGAAAGGCCTGCCGTATAGGGCGAAACTTCCCAAGTGCCCAAACGATGGCCAGGCTTTTTTTTTTGTGACGCTGTAATTGCGTTTCGCTTTGGTCAGCGCACGACTGGCGTAAGCAACGACGTACTCGGAGTAGCCAGGCTTGCGCTGCGCAAGGACAGCGCCAAGGCCAATACCACTGGCATCGGTATGCACTTAAGTATAGGTGCGGTGGGGTCCTAGTGTCTCAGTATATACGGAGAGGTCAGGAGACGGCGTAAGGTCACGAACGCCGTATCGCATGCAGGGGACCTGGAGGATAGGTCGGTGTCGCCACTTAAGAGTTGTGTGAGAGGTGATATAATCGAGGCAAAATTGCGAACAAAGCATCTGAAGTCAGAACAGAGGCCTATGAAGGCGCGGAGTTCTTTGAGTGTCTTAGGTTTAGGGAACTCTGCCACAGCTCTAAGTTTTTATGGGTCGGGGCAAATGCCGTGTTGGGATACGACGTGACCTAGAATCATGAGCTTGCGCGCGGCGAACTGGCACTTTTTCAGGTTTAGTTGCAGGCCTGCGTTGGTCAAGGACGTCAACACTTGCCTAAGGCGCAGAACATGAGTGCTGAAATCAGGGGCGAACACAACTTAGCTCACAACCTCAGCTGCTCCATCAAACGACTACAGTGTCATCTAATCTAGGATGCTGGCTTTATGTGCTGCAGCAAAATTTCTAACGTGAATTGTTTCTCTGTTAACCCTTTAACTGGCAAGATAAGAAAGACTTGACCTAGAATGGTTTTATTGCTTGAGTTCTTCTTTACTTTGCTCAAATACATACCGATTGAAATATTAAACGGTTTCTCTAAAATCTAAGCGAGATACAGTAGGCCAAAATTATTGTTGACCAGATGGCTAAAGGTAAATGTATGGTCCAAAACTGGTGTCTGGAACTTGCTAGGGCAAGGTAAATGTGTGTTTTTGAGATGTAACTTTAGGGAGTTAAGAAATAAGAACTTACCTAAAAGGCAAAAAAATCACATTGGCAAGAATTTGACCCCCACGTGCGCTAGGAAGACAACGACGAAGCCTTCAGGTTTTGTGACCAATACATCTGCTGCTGCTCACACTCGAAATTTTAGTGAATACCACTGTTGAGCAAGTACATCAATAAAGGTAAATTTAAAGGCACAGACTCATATTTGGATTTGTCTAGTTTTTGCAGATGCTTTTGTTAGGTCAGCAATATTGTTGAGCTACCAGTTAAAGGGTTAAGCATGGCTGTCAAAAAATATTTTTTTGCACAAGACAATTTTGTGGTCTGATAGTCCGTAAATAACAGAAACGACATGATCAGTAGTGCTACTGTTTATAAACACAAGGTCAAGCACTGGCTGAGTGCTTGACCTTGTGTTTATAAACAGGTCCCTTTTTAGTTGCTTCATTAACAACTTGCACAAGAGTGCTGCTAAATACAATGTCAAACAACACATCACAGTGTATGAAGTCTGCTGAGCGAATTTGTCGCACATACCAACGAATATCTGACAGGACAGCATAACCTACCATAATTGGAAACGTGTTTTCATACACATTGTCACTTAAAAAGTCTTGAATTGATTTTAGAAAGACCAAAACAGCACCCATTACGGAAGAAGAGCCACACAGCGTTGACTTATACCAAATACTCTCACTATCGGCGCATCCGCGTATCATCACATCAATAACTTCTTATAAACAATCGCTACGCCACCATCACGAGTTTCACGATCCTTGCGAATGATTTTACACATGGTAGGTATTATTTTGCTGTCGGTTATGTCCGGGCACAACCAGGTTTTGGTAACAATTGCAATATCGGGGTTATAGAGAAAGAGAAGGTGCTCAAATTCAGTGGTTTTCTTCACTAGGCTGCGGGTATTAATATTCATTAGAGTGAAATCTCGAGCTTGGTTTCTACAGTGTCATTCAGACTCATGTGCAGTTGTATTTTAACAGCGGAGCTGTTTAAGCCGGTCGTAATTTGTACCGCGAGCCGCAAAAGCATGGGCCGATCTTGGCGGCAGTGCAGAAAGGGTCCAAGCGCAATGGCACATACCCCTGTGAACTTGCGAAGCTGAGCCTGGCTAAGCCTAGCTAAGCATGGTTGGGAGTACTTAAGCTTAGGCAGTCATCAATAGCCAATCGATAGCTAATCAATAGCTAATTGATAATCAAACAATAATCAATAAATTCCGAGAAATGCTGGGGATGACTTGGTAGCCCAAATACGTAACCAATACCTTGCGATAGCTAATCTATAGCCAATCAATAGCTAATCGATAATTGATCAATAAGCGATTCCGGAAAATTTAGGGGATGACTTGTGCTTAGCCTAGCCCAAAAGCCAGGACTAGCTGGGTGCCTCCAGTGCAAGCTACGCTTGTTTTTTCTTGCTTGTTTTGGCTCTACAAAACCACGCATTGTTTCAAGCATACAACTCGTTGTTCATAACGATCTTGTCATACCGAAGCCGAACCTTTGGGCCCCGTCCCTTTCTGCTGTCGCGCATTCCCGTAGCGTATTACGTTTGGTAGCGTGTTTGCTGAAAAAAATAATCTAAGAAAGATATGCCTTTGAACTGTTTGCAGTTTATGAACACCGCAGCCTTTTCATTGTAGTAGAAAACCCTCATGGGCGTACTTGGTGCTTTCTGCCCAGCCTATGTGTGTGCGCGTGTGGAAAAGAACAGCGCTAAAATCATGGACAGACGGAAGAACGCAGGGCGAACACTGACTGCCAACGATTATTTCCGCTGTGGGTATTTTAACGTTAAAGCGGTCTTTACCTATCAAGTCCCCTTAATGTGAGAGTAACAATTTGGCACGGATATTTTTGTCATGTCGTTCAAAATTTTTGTCGCACTTTTCAGTACTTGGCCATCTTTTATTTCGCATGTATATCAGTAACTTGCCGTACTGCGTATACTCTAGATTTATTTATTCGCTGTTGACTGCCGTTTTGCGCAACATCAGTGACTAAAATGACGTTGATATACTTCAAATTGACATTAACACTAGGTGTTATTTGGTGTAATATGTGGCTGGTCGACCTCAACATCACTAAGCGTCTCCCGTAAAACCTGTCCTGTTTCCTAATCGCTGCAGAAATGCGCACTTGAATCAATTGCGACAGACGATCACCTCGGTGTTGACATATATTTCTGCCTGAGTAGGCCTTTACACATCCGCAAAACAATTATTCACGCCAACCACTTCTTTGGATACTTCTTCCGCTCTAATTTCTCATTTGACCCTATTTGAGTAAAGCTCCATGCAAAGCCCTCTTGTGCAGTAAACTCAAAATGTGCTGTGTCGATCCGGGACTTTACTACTGCCCTCGAGAAAGTTAAGAATAACTCTGTCCGCTTTATTTTGTTTTAGTGGAATAGGTGGCGAAGAAAGCTTGGCTTTATTAAATGGGTGCACCCAACCCACCTCCTTTTTTTCTCTCTGTTTTATAGCAGCCCTCTAAAAATTTCGCTAATTTAGCGGCTGATCTTTCAAATATCTGAGATTTGTTTCTTTGATAAGGTAGGCACTTATGTGTTCCTTAACGGTCAGGCAATTTCTAGTGAAATGGCTTCTTTTTTGTACCGTGCGTTATGCAACTAATCATAAGAGTGTATACTTGTTTGCTTCTGAACATGATCTCTGCTTTGACTTATTTCTTTTTCCTTTACTCACTAAACCAGACATACTATAGATGGGGTGGGAAGAAAATAATTAAAAATAAAAACAAGAAAAGCAAAAAAGGAAGAAGATGTAGGTCACGAATTGACATTGTCGGTCAAGCCCGTCGTGAAGAACAGCGCGACACCTGCGACTCCATTCGCATCGCAGAGGTAGTTCATAGGAATAGGAATAACATGGGAATGAAACACTCATAGCAGGCTTTATTCTGACACCATAAAATCTCGAACTTGCGCCAATGAACACTATCCAGCTGCACTGAGTTTTGTGCCACAGCGAGGCGACAGTCAGGTGCGATGGAGCAATGTTTGCATAGAGCAAGCCATGCCGCTTTAATGTTTTCATTTCATTCAGATCCATGTCGCTCACGATTTCAGTGACCATTTTTAGTGCGCCTTGCGCAGGGCCCACGTCCAAAAAAAAAAGCTGCCGCTCGGCCTGGGTCCAGGTTAAAAGGGATGCCATCACCGAGAGAGGCATTATTTTGTCCAATCTTGATTGATGTCAATGGGCATCTACTTCCTTTGTTCAAAATTGAACTGCTTTTTGGATATCGCGTCTATGACACGTGTGGTACGGTGCATATTGCAACACCTCATTCGTACACAAAGCGCTCAGGTCATTCCCATAACTCCATCAGGCCATTAGAATTGCTAAAAATATTCATTGCCTCAGTGAAAGAAATTGCAGTTTAGCTTACCGCTGTTATGGCCTCAATTTGCGCTCATGTTCGAGTAAAATCATTTGCCATCCAGCGCATTACCTTTTTCTTGCTTAGCGGTGTTAGGACGTTCTACCTTACAATTACAACTTACCAAAAAAGGACATGCATTTCGGCATCAAAATCTTGACTGCGGCGACCAAGAAAGTGCATTCGCTGCTTACTGGGATATTTCTTGTCTACATTTAGCTAAAAAAAAGTGCACCAGTTGGAATTTCGTACAGTGAAGCCGTAAACATTAAATGAAGCAATTTGAAGCCTTTTAATTGAGGTGTACAGCCGTAGTATTATAATGCAAATTGGCTAACGCAATACCAGTGGAATGCTTATTGCCAGAATAGCAAAATATCAATTGCACTCTAATCTAACGGACAAAAAAATTTCATGACTGGGACCTGGAACCGAAAATAGACAACCGATTTTGAAAGCTGCGAACAGCGACCGAATAGACGCCACGTTTTTTTTTTTTTTTTCGCGAACAAACACAAGCGAGAAAAAAATGAACCTCCGGCTCGCGTTTCCGGTTTGAGGATAGCTTCCTTGAGAGCGAGAAGAGCTATTCTCAGCACATCAGAGTCGTTCCATTCCTAAAGCCATTTTGAGGGCCATTAGGTGGTCACTGGCCTCGCTCTACATTGCCGAAAAAGAGTCGTGCCCAGACAATGAGTGCGGCGACGGTGCACCCAAGGAACAATCGCCGCGGACTCCATTGGCTACAATACCAACTAGCTTTCGTGATGCCTGGCTGTTTATTGCAGCAGAGTTGATGATCACCGCCAAACATTATCTATGACCTGTTAGTGGCAATGACATTTCGCAGAATGCAGGTGTTCGATGTTCGTTGTAAAGAGAAACAAAGAGAAAAACTACTGATCCCGGCATCAACACCTTAAACTATGATGCATGTCGTTCTAAAATATTACAGTTCTCATCCACTCAACTAGTTGCACATTCCGCCACATTCGGGAAACCCGCCACTATGAACAGGGTAGATTTATTTTGCCTGCTGCTTGGGGTATACCGTATATTGAACGTGTTTGGTTGCGATGGTGCTTTTCGGTGCGATTTGGAAACGCCGCCTCCGGCCTCAGGATGTTCACTACTGAAGAAATCCGGGCAGTATGCCGAAAGACGTCGGCTTCCAACTACATAATTGGGCTGGTGCAGTGTAATTTCATACTTCTGCGTACGTATGTCAGTACCGGCATACGGCAGGATATTACGGCATATCTTTGAAAAAAAAAGCTGGTACATTGGAGACGGGTAGTGACGTTTTCCTCACAGTTGCCTCTATAGGTGGTTCCTTTTACGTGGCAGTCATCAAACCGAATAAAATAAACGAAAAACTTCCACTCTCGCACCTTCACGCACTTTCAATATAGCGATACTTTAAATCGTGTTCATAAAGATTACCGCGCAAAATATAACGTTGTATGCATCGTCAAGTGCACTGCCAGTTTTTCCACAATGTTTTGTTCTCGACATGAAGAACACGGTGGACGTAGTAAATGCCGTCGCAGCCAAGCCGCTATTCTCTAATTGAAACTTTTAGTGGATACTTCGTAAGACAACTTTCACATCTTTCATATTCCGGCCGACACAAGGACTCGTGAGGAAAAGAGTTTTTGTATGTGCCCACAAAACTACTGACATCCGCAGCTCATGGCATGACCCTGTGAGTGCTGGGGTCTCTCTTAGTTAATTAATATCACGTGGCTGACACTGACATACTGATTGCGTCAAAACAGGCCTTTGTTTCTTTAGAAAAGCTGTGGTATGACTCACAGTGGGAAAAATGATTCACAGTGGATTCTTCGCCCCTAGCGCGAAGAATGCCATGAAGGCATTTTAAGAGGAAGCTTTTCCTCGGGGCCAACTCCGATGCCGCCTACTCAAATAAATTTACAACGCAGAAACGTTTTCATGAGACAATGATTTGAATAAAATGTGTTGCATTTGAGAGCGAAAATTAAATTCTAGTGACTGTAGGATCTAGAAGCGCTAATTAGAGACCAAATGTTTTTACAAATATTGCTGAAAATCTTCAGTACTCTTGGTTAACCTCGGACAGAATGTAGTAGTGGCATGATTAGCTTACAATATGTTAACCTGGGCTTAACTTGAATATCCGAGCGCTATGCGGCTTCTGGAAGAACTCTTTCTAACCGACAGCAACAACCCAGCTCAGTTTATCAAAGCGCAAGCCACGTAAAGCGCCTACCCGCAAACACACGCACACGTTTACCCGCTCCGTCAAATCACTCATCGGCTGCAACAATCGGCTCTCGAGAGTCGCGCCTTCGGGACAACCCGCCCACTTCGAAGCCGACATTAAAGCACATTTTATATTCATAAGCATTTTTATGCCTACCCAACGAGGAAACCGTTCGTCTGTCCGTCACGTAAGATGATTGCTTTCGCCCGCGGCAGCAAGCGAATTGAGCTTCGTGCTGCGTCTCGCTTCAAGGCTAAGTGGAGAGAACACAGCGCAGACGAAGCTGTCAGCACTCGGCGCACTCTGTCCTCATCGCAGACCGCTTTCAAGATAGTAGGGCCCTAGCGGCCGCACCATACGCAGCCGCCGCCGGCGCACCGTTGATCACGGATGGATAAGGCTAAATAGCGATAATGGCTTATAATGATCAACACGTCTTCAGCACCCCTGGAGCCGCCAGCTGAAGTAGTTTGCTTGCGTCATCAATTCGCCTTGCGCCGCCGTCCGCAGCAGTTCGTGTCGCCGCAGCGCTGTTGTTTACACTGGTCGGATCATAACATTGATAATGACACCGGACTGCCTGAAGACGAGCAAGTTGGTTACGCATACTTAGCTCCCAGAGGAGTTTCTGCGTGAATTTTTCGGTAGCGTTGCGTTCTCCCTCACCCATCATGTAAAACCACGCTATGCTTTGTGTATCGTAAAGGAAATATAAATACTGTTGGTAAGAAGCTGCGGGAACAGGTATTCGTGCGCAGTTCTGTCAAATTAAAGGTAAAACCCAGTGTGTATTTAGTAAAATATTTCGCCCACTGCCACTTTTTGTGTATGGGTAAACTGGTTAGCAACAATGCACATCCGCCTGTATGAGTGGAAAGCATTTAAAAAGTTCGCTACAATCTTTACGTTGGCCAAATTGCACGTAGTCTCCGGCGCTAACATCATGGTGGCAAAACGTTCCATACAAGAAAATCTTGGCTTTTAAAGGATTAATCTCTTAAACAGAGCGACGGTCCGAACATGCGACAGATGCATAACATCGACTGCCTCGCCGAGAAAGCAAAGGCCAGCTGGTTTCTGTACCACTGTTTTCAGCTTTTTCGCGATTTCATATGAAACTGGGTGTTTCCTAGATGTTGCCTTCGTAGCTATTTCTTTCGCAGAGATAGCGACACGAAGGCACAAGGAGCGATTTGTCCAATTTTAGTGTCAGAAAGTGAAAAAGTCACTTACCACTTATGAACGTTAAAAAGACATCCCAAAATAGAAACTTATGGGCGGCTAGACTTAGAAGAAGAGAAAATAAAACATTAGTGGAGAGAGAAAAACGGCCTTCCACAGGAAATATAGCCTGGAGTGAATAAAGAGGGGTGAGCAAGACAGAGGCGTACTCCCTGTCGAGCAGTTGAATAGTTTTTACTCCGACGCGAAAACTGCTTGAAGGAAAGGTTGCACTAAAAGACTTGCGCAGGTGTGGCTGAGTATGAATTTGGGCTCACAATTACGCGTGCCATGGACACTTGATACTGCACTGCAATAAACTGGTCAAGGCTAGCTGGTTGCTCATACATGTATTCTAGGGAGTGTCAAAGAAACAAGGAACGACAACATTCGAAGCTAAAGGGTTGTAGCGCCAAGCTCATATGTCTGTCCTTAGCGCTACTTACGATCCAAGCAAAGCCGAACAGTGCATGAACTCTGTAATCTGGTGATGCCCGAAAGGGCACTTGATTTCGTTGCCGACGCAATGCTTTGACCACCAGCAC
Organism: Dermacentor silvarum; assembly: GCF_013339745.2. NCBI lineage: Eukaryota > Metazoa > Arthropoda > Arachnida > Ixodida > Ixodidae > Dermacentor > Dermacentor silvarum. The sequence goes on from NC_051154.1 coordinate 418,214,857, forward strand.
GTTGGAAATGGATAGAGTAAAAGGTCCACTAAATGTAGAAAGAGAAACGTTCTTTAGTGGAAATGTTTTTCCTGGCTAATCGAAGTGACAAGGGTGGTCATGCACAGTGCACACAAGATACCTAAATTTGGCCTCTTCCTGCACCACGAAAGTATCGAAGGAGTCACACAATTAAGATACACAAGGCAGCTCAGGTTCCGGTGATATGAGCCCCTTCGTTGCATGTAAAGCACTAGCACAGCTGCTCAATGTTCTCGTGATGTAGCTCAAAGGAGCTGGCACGTAAATTTAGAGCAGATTTTATAGCTGCAAAGCGCGAGCAAGCACTTAAAATTGTTCAAGGTATCGCACTGTGGTGATGGCGCCAACTGCAGTTCGAACAACGTTTAGCAGGATAACGACCTGAGCAAGTACGGTAACGCCTTGTAAGTCCACTCGGCAACCTGCAGTTGATACTACGAATGCTTCCGTACTGTCACTCTGCATCACACCGGACGACACACCTCGATGAGAGGACGCACACGACCCGTATCTTTAGAGACTAGCTGCCATTGGTCGCCTCATGTGGCTGTAGCAGCGCAGTCTGCCTGAATGTTACGCTCTATGCCACAGGGGCCAAGCAACCATTGAAGCACAATGCTTTGGTGAAGGCTACGTGTACTAAATGCACAACTTGACCGGAATCCAGCACTTTGATCAACGAATGTGGATGCACAGCCACAAAAGATGTAGCAATAATCGATGTGGCAGTTGCCACTTCGTGTGTAAACTCTCCTGCTCAAACGAGGACGGGAGAGCACATCTTCAAGCGCTGTCTTCAAAAGTCGAATGGAATATGTGCTTATGCAGATATCATCAGCCCCAACATTGCTGGTTGCGGACAAAGTCCCTGAAACAAGGCGGTCTGCACTGGAGGCAGTGGTGCGCCAAATGGCCTTGTTACCCGCAACTTAAGCGAGCGACCTGTTTTACTCCAGTGCGATATTGGTATGCAGCACGCAGAGCCCTGAGCGTGCGCTGGTTAATGCAAGATTCGTTCCGTTCCTGTTTCGTGACGCTGCCCCCAGCATCGGTAATTTTTGACGTGCCGACAAAATAGCAATCACGTTTGGCCTCTGCCCAACATCCTTTAGTTTGCGGGGAATGCGGGGCATCCATGGCAGAAAAGCAAGCTTTTCCTTCTGCTGAGTCTAAAAGCACTTTCCTCTTCAGAGGCTTAGCTGCAACAGAGCTGCAACAGGCGTTGTCTATGTCACTGAAATATTTCAATTCTTCATTTGAGAGACCCCCTAACAAGGCAGTATTACGTAAGGAGTGGGTACACGTATTATAAAGATGCATTAGCGAAATATACAAGCGATATAGGCACAATCAAGTTTATGAACACTTCCCATAATTAGCGTAAAATGCAGACAGACTATACATGTATACACAACCATACAAAATGTTCGAGAACGCAGGTAAAGAACATCAAGAAATAATCTTGAGCACCTGACAAGAGGAATGCGCTCGGAAGGCCGTTCAGGTCTGCAATATAAAAAATGATGATGAAAATAACGTCGTATGGACACGTGGACGGCCAACTTGGAAGGGATGAGCAATTCGGTTAGATACGTGGGCACAGATGTGGGAGTGAGGAATTATAGCCTATCTGTCTGTCTCGTTACTCGTCGTTTGGTCCCGTGTATGTTCTGGCGCTGTCTATTACTTGATGAATTATAGAACGTTTGGAACAGTCTCAGACTACGTGGCAATGATAATAAGTTGGGACCGTGTTTTTGTGGTGTAACATTCATATTGCGTCACGTGTGTTAACTAGCGTTATTAGAAAGTTGCACTGCCGCTGAGGGCCTTCAGTGTAGCACAGCCTATTCAAGCATTAATTCCTTTAGCCATGTGTTGCGCGCATGCACACACACAAAAAATGTTTTATACTGTTCAGAATAAATAAGAAGAATAAATTTTGTAGTCGCATTTTTTGACTTATAAGGAAGCAGGGGCTTTCTAACTCAAGGTTCACATCTACAAAAGCAGTGGGAGTCAAGAATTGGCAGATATCCAATAATTATAGCCCATATTTGCAAAACTTCTATTTCTTGACAACGTTTCACAATCATCCCGCGTTCGAGCTCCTCCATTATTGACAGTGGTTGAGGTGTTAAAAACAGTTTGACGCGACGATGCCGAATGGACAGGGCACTTAAGGTTTTACAAATATAAAGGGCGTTTCAGAACACTAATTGAAAATTCCTCAGATTGAGGTACGACGCAAATATTAAGCTATTCCCTCGATATTGCTTTTACCACGAAGGCATACATTTTCAAATAACTCGAGGCGATAGCTTGGCAAGTTGTGATGGAAATAAGACTACTGAACTTTTTCACTAAAATAATCGCAATAAAAAGAAAGATTCTAACAATTCATCCTAATGCAAAGCCCGAAGAGTTCATGACCAGGCATACAAGAAACTGACGCTGCTAGCCTTGTGCAGCATACAGCCTCCCCGAAAACCGAGACCCCAAGAAGGGCAACTGTCACATGAGTGATGCACCTCACCGCTGGGCCAGCAGGTGGAGCTGGTGTCCTAGCCTCCCTCCCTATACCTTCAAGGCTGGCTTTCTGTTTTCACATTTCATTCCCCTGGCATAAACATACTCCGAAGGTAGTGACAAGTTGTGTCAAAACCTTGTGCGAGCGTTTAATAGCCAACAGACTGTAGCCATTTAAGCGTCTTATATAACTTTCTAAGTTTCGCGCATATTGGGGGTGAGGATGACTCCGCATGGCGGCGCCATGCGGAGTCATCCGTGTGACGTGCAAAGTTGGATTGCTCCGCCAGCCCTCTCCTGCTCGGCCCGCAGCCGCTTTCGCGTCGTCTGTTTTTTATTATTAATATTGTATTTCACTGTGACGAAATCAATGAAATACTGCATTCGCTTCTTCACTGACTGTACGATATGTTAAATAACTGTTCCGAAAAAATTAACGTCCTCATAAAGCCTTAGATAGCGCCCTGATTGCCGGCGTCGTCTGCTATGGCCACCTAGATGGCAACAACGAAGGCCGAGTCCGCTGCTTTTGTAAAATCTGAGAAACCATTGTGTCGAATTCAAACTCAGTTTGAAATGGGCTTGAACGTGGGCTTGCGGTAAAGAAATATATTTTTGAGCATGTGCTTGCGGTAAAGGAATAGAAAGACGTGCACGGATTAATTTCATTTATAGCATGTACAAATGGGCCGCGGTTGCCACGTCAAATAAATAGCATTCGCGAATTTATATTCCTGTTTATATTCCCACGTGGAGCACGACACTAGTGGTTTCTTTTTCTTGTGGGAAGCAACCCAAGATGCCCTGAGGTGAATGCAGCGCGATCTTTCTCACATGATTTGAGACACGAGAGCTATATGCACGTGGGCGCGTGATTTAGAGGGTTTAGCTTTGTTCTTTTTCTGAAAGGTGTTTCCTCTGTGACGTTGTACCTCGATAAAACTTTACATTTTTGCCAGTGTGACGACGAGCACACTGGCGGCACGATTTTAATATTTATATGTTGTTTCTTATTGTGCGAATCTTATACGGTTGTCACACGCTGTATTTTCGATCGCGATCGAACAAAATCGGGATGGAATTTTTTGACGATTGACTCCATTCTGCAGCTTGCACAAAGGGGCCAATCGTGATCGAGAAATTTGGGCTCGATCGGGCTCGCTCGCGATCGAAAATGCACCACGGCTCCGGGCGCAAGGTAGCGCTTCTTTCCACCTTGCCACGAAGGAAACAAATGGTTTGCGGCCAACAAACAGTGCTCGGCGATTGAAGCGCGATACCAGGTGCCTGCAGGCACTCAATTCTTGCGACACCGGTGACACCGAGCTGATGCATTTCTGTATCGCATCAAAGGGTTCGTTCCCCACCTGCGGACAGTTGTTCTTTCATCCATTTTCATTTCCATTAATTTATCATTTCTTTAATTTCAGTTAGTAAAGTACGATTTCCCCTATGTTGTCCTTGGTGTTAATGTTTGTTGGCTTCTTATGATATTGTCACGTAGCAGTGACAGTGAAGAAAACAGTCGTAACACTGTGTATTGTCGCGAAGAACGTCTGCCGCGGCCGACCTTGAGGAATCCCGAAACGGGTTTGAACGAGTGTGTGCACGTGTATTGCGCGGTCGCTCCAAGTGCGGCTGTACTGGGGGGGAAAGGTCAGGCCAAATTTGTTGTTCACGGTCTATTGTTGCGACCATGTCTGCGTGGTCCCCAAAACCCTGGCCCCTATTGGAGCACGACGGCTTGCCTGATTGACGAATAGAGGCTTGCGTCTCCCACGGGTCCGCGGGCCCCGTGAATGCTGTAGAAACGCATTTAAGGAAGGGGTTTTGGGTCATTTTAGAGAGAGCAAGGACACAGCAGCCCACGGCGCCACCTCACCACGGGAGACCACGCCGGTCAGGCAGGCCGTCGACGATCGGTATGACATCGTTGCATTTATAAGATATGTGTGTACAGTTTTAAGGAACCAAGTTAATGCCAAGTTAAATAAATCTAGTTTCTTCAAATGTTACTTGTTGTCGTCGTACCTGCCGATCTACACATGCCGCTGCCAGAGCTCATCCCCCTTCATCGTCGTCTCCCTGGTGAGCTGATGCGTCCGAAAACTAACTGCTGCGTCACTTCGCTACAAAGTGGTGGAGGTGCTGGGTAGCGAAATCCACGCTCTAATATCATGGGCCGTGGTAACAAACCTCAGGAACCTACCTCTGAGAGCTCTACTATGACCGAAGCCCCTACTTTTATCACTACCATGTCCGCCCCTCAAGTTAACCCTTTCGTCGGACCGCCAGTCTTTAGAGGCACGCCAGAAGAATCAATCGCCGAGTGGCTGCTTTGCTACGAACATGTAGCCTCACTGAACAACTGGGATCAAGTGACAAAAGTTAAGCTTTTGTATCTGGCATTGGACGGGGACGCAAAAAAGTGGCACACCACTCAAATTTTAACGGGTGCCCCTAAGTCGTGGGAAGAGTGGGCGACACTCCTAAAAACATCGTTTACGAGTCGTCACTCAGTTGAGATCGCCTATTTGCGACTGCAAAACCGGACCCAGCTGCCATCAGATTCCCCTGAGCAATATTACTATGACGTTTTGCAGCTGTGCGCTAGAGTTAACCCGTCCATGACTGAAGAGGATCGGTTGCGGCACCTCATGCGCGGTCTGCGTCCGGATGTGCAGGAGAAAATAATAATTGCAAACCCGGAGAGTTGCTCTGCCTTTCCCCAAATTTTGCAGCGCATTAATCAGGCATATTTGATAGCGCATGCGTACCAGCCACAACCGATTGGAACCTATTTCTCTGCCGGTCCGCAACCGTGTTTCCCATACGCCTCAACGCCTCCCGCTGGAGTGACACCCGCTGTACCAACAATGCAGCCGCCTCCGACCGGTTTCGCTACTTGCGCTGCGGCGGAGCATCATTGCCCGCGAGAGGCCACAGACCGCGACAGGGACCTAAAGGCGATCGCGGATTCCATAGCCTCGTTATCCGACCGCCTGAAGGCTATTGAAGAAGACGTACGTCGCCCTCCGGTGCATTGGCCACCGAGAAGTTCCGCTGACGACGACAGCCGACCACGATGCCAGCTGTGCGGCCGGATCGGCCACCTCGCGCCCCAGTGCTGGCAGCGGTTCCAAGAAGACGGACCCCAACGGAGGGAGCAACGCGTTACTCGCAGTGAGCAGTTCTACCTCGGGAAACGGGGACGGCCGGGCGTAGGGGGCCCGTCCGGCCTACCATTTTGTAATCTGTCGAAAAGTCAGCCCCTCGCATTGCCTGTCCGAGCAAAGGGGACCGACCCAAAGTTACGGCAGCGCTTTAGCTATGAACATGGAAACCCCGCTACGCTTGCCCACCTTCCGCATGATTCCGCACCAGTAAGCGAAGAAAACCCGTTACCGTTGCTCGTGCTGGATCATGTGGAGGTTGGAAAAAAGCAGAGGGAAGATTCATGGATGAAGGAAGTGATACAGCACCTTGAGCAGCCGAGCGCGCCCGTTGTCAGAAAAACGAAAAGAGCGGCACGGAGCTTTCGGTTAGTTGATGGTGTTTTGTACAGAAGGGCAAACGGCTTTCATGAAAGTCGCACGGCACTCGTTGTCCCATCGTGTTTGAGGCCAGAGGTTTTACGGCACTGTCATGTCGACACTACGGCGGGCCACCTCGACTTCGGGCGCACATGGGGGAAAGTTCGCCGCCGCTATTTCTGGCCGAAGATGTTCTCGCAAGTCAGTAAGTACGTTCAATCCTGCTCTGACTGCCAGACCCAAAAGCTCGCACCCAGAAAGCCGGCCAGTGTCGACCCCTTTGTGGTCCCTAAGAATGAACCGATGCTGCAGGTAGATATAGGACAAGGCGCGCTACGCCGCATGGACAACGTCAGAAAAGAATCCTATGAACTGCAGCCTCATAAAAAACTAGTGGACCAAACTAGGAAAAAACGTCGCGTTGTGAATGTTGCGTGGTTAAAACCTTCCCACGTCCGAAAGTGCTCCAATGATGACGACGCAGACGACGAGTCTGTTGACGAACGTCGTAAGAAAATGCGTGATCTTCGTCGTGGTGCGCGCAAGTGCCGGCCGAGTGCTGACCAGAGGCTTGCCTCGTGTGATCGTGTGTGGGATCGTGCGTGTGATCGTGTGTGTGAGACAGAGACCAACGACAGAGTGCGCGCAGTAGGAAGCTTGGACGCTGTGACTGAACTTTACTCCGACTGGCGGACATTCACTGCTTACGACACGGACACTGACGTGTATGACAGCGCAAGTTAATGAACTTTAGTGTAATTTTTCTTGTGTTTCGCGATTGTTCCGGTTTTTTTCCATTTTTGTTAAAACGAGCTTGTTCATTTTTGTTTTTATTCTTTCCATTTCTCTTACACGAACCCCTCACGTATGTACTTAATTTCTAGAGCCATAATTTTGTTTTCAAGTTCGAAGTTCTCTGTAAAAACGAGTGGGACACTCTTTTTCGTAGGGGGAAGGTGTCGCGAAGAACGTCTGCCGCGGCCGACCTTGAGGAATCCCGAAACGGGTTTGAACGAGTGTGTGCACGTGTATAGCGTGGTCGCTCCAAGTGCGGCTGTACTGGGGGGGAAAGGTCAGGCCAAATTTGTTGTTCACGGTCTATTGTTGCGACCATGTCTGCGTGGTCCCCAAAACTCTGGCCCCTATTGGAGCACGACGGCTTGCCTGATTGACGAATAGAGGCTTGCGTCTCCCACGGGTCCGCGGGCCCCGTGAATGCTGTAGAAACGCATTTAAGGAAGGGGTTTTGGGTCATTTTAGAGAGAGCAAGGACACAGCAGCCCACGGCGCCACCTCACCACGGGAGACCACGCCGGTCAGGCAGGCCGTCGACGATCGGTATGACATCGTTGCATTTATAAGATATGTGTGTACAGTTTTAAGGAACCAAGTTAATGCCAAGTTAAATAAATCTAGTTTCTTAAAATGTTACTTGTTGTCGTCGTACCTGCCGATCTACACATGCCACTGCCAGAGCTCATCCCCCTTCATCGTCATCTCCCTGGTGAGCTGATGCGTCCGAAAACTAACTGCTGCGTCACTTCGCTACAGTATGACGAAACTGGCTGTTTATTGGGCGATCCTGTGCCCACAAAAGCAAGCTACACTCAAAGCACAACGATAGCGGCGAACACAGTCGGCGATCGTCGAAATCTGATCAGCGGCGAAACGCGGCGGCTCTATACCTGAGTCATCCAAGGTTCCAGATTAATCCCTGATGCCCGCGCATAGAGAAAGAAATTCAGCAAGAGGTGACACTCCCATAGAGCCCAGCGGCCGAATTGACTGCAGCGCCCCAAGCGGTCGGTGTAAATCACTTCCGGTTTCGGTTTTGGGCGCGCGCGTTTTGAACGCAAGCTAGCGCGGCTGTCCCCCCCCCCCCCTTTCCTTTCCTTCCTTATTTTTTCTTGCTCTTCGGGCGGAATCTGTTTATTATTTGGTAAAAATGATGGCGTACAATCTCGTAATGTCCGATCGAATCTGTGCCACGTGCAATTTCACAAAGTAGACGCAAGGCCTTTTGTGCAATGAGGAAATATTTATTTTGCTGAATATAAATGCTCGTTCCGCGCTTTTTGTGCGTTCATCCAACGTTGTGACCCCAGATAAGCAGTAGTTTCCGTATGAAGCTCCACCGGACGGCACCAGCTGAAAAAAAGTAAATTACAAGCATGTGTCATTTTGGTATTTAGACATAGGAATACTGCGTGTAGAGGCGAAACGTGCGAAAGCGGTGAATGGGTGGCATTACAAACAAAAGCAATTCGCTTTTACATACGTGGCGTAGAAAATACCCGACTCACCCCAAACAATACCATAAAATATGGAAAACATCTGATTTCCAAGCGTTCCCCCATTTCCGGGCATTATTTCCTGCACTTTGGCAGCACAAATACACGGGCGACTTTGCGTTTCCAAAACTTGGCCTCGGGCGACGCGACGGTACGCTACATACATATAGAGACGGACGCAACAGGCACTCAAGACAAATGCGTGGGTGCAATGCCTTTTTTCAGTCCTTTAGAAGACGTAATTTTCGAATTACGAGTTTCTGATATGTTCGTCCGCGTTATCTTTCTCGCGTTCTGCCAGCGCCAGCAGCACACTCCCATGTTATCACTCTTGGCAATCGCTCATCGCGTTTTCAACAGGCGTGAGTACCGAAAAAAAGGTATATGTTGTTGCGGAGCCACAAAAAACGTCACAGACTTGTCCCTCTAAGATTCATTACACGCCAAACTAACTTTATCACCACGGCCGAGCTGCTTATTGATAACTGCGTCACAGCGCGCTGTGCGGCCAGCGTGCCTCAAAAACCGAAATAAGTTACCATAATCCCCTAGGAAGCGTCGGAAACATGTCCCAGCACGATTTATTAACTCAAAGTAACTGCGCCAGGACGGCCGAGCTGTTTTTCGCTAACTGCGTCTTAAGTCTCGGTCCCGTACCGTAAGCCTAAATGCGACGTAGACTGTGAAACAAAATTTCTCACCTTGCCATAGTCCAATAGTGCAGTGGTGTCTTGTCCCAGTGCAAAAGGAACGCGAGAATACGCTGGAAGCCCACGAAACCAGGCTACTTTAAAAAAAGGGGGACAGACGGGTCGCCGCGGGCGAGCGCTCAAACGCGCGCGCGGCCGCACTCGCTGGCTTCGGGGGAGTGTCTGGCGGATGACGCATGTATCTGGCGCGTCATTGACCTGTGGCTAGGTAAGGCAAGGAAAATAAGTCGCAAAGCTTAAGTTCATTTATACGCAAAACGTTTTAGTTTTGGCGGCAAAGAACTTAAAAAATAAATCAATGCCGGTTAACTTAAGTTCAATTTCTTTTTTTCGATGCTCGCGGCAGCTAACGTTTGGTGTCAAAAGTATAGCGTGACGTATGGTGACGTGTTTCCTGTTGCCAGTTTTTGCCGAGTGTCCCCTCTTGTTGAATTTCTTTCTCTATGGCCCGCGTGTCTTCCAGAAAGTTCTAGACAATTCGCGTCCCTCATACAATCAGATTACATGAGCGTCGGTGACCACAGACGAAGGATAGAAGCATCGATAACGTTCGAGAAGCTTCCGATGCAGGCGCGTCCTGCGCCGAGCGATAACGTTTAACACTTGTTAGCCGGTGGAAAGCGGCCACCGGTGAAAGATAAACATGTATACGTGTCAATAGCCTCCCCTTAAACAGCATCGTCCCGATGCTACAAACACGAAAGCGAAAACAAAACCACGCGTAATAAACAAAGAAGACAACAAAAACAATAACAAAGCAAAAAAGTACCTAACGTCGTCAGCGGGCGTAGAGAGGCTTAAGACGCACCACATGGATGACTTCAGGTCGTGCCCGGCGCCGCTATGATTGCGAAATGCCGTCTGGCACGACCTCATAGCCCAGTGCGCCAATACGTCGGATTATCTTATATGGTCCGAAATAGCGACGCAACAGTTTCTCGCTAAGTCCTCGTCGGCGTATCGGAGTCCAGACCCAAACACGGTCGCCGGGCTGGTACTCGACGCAGCGTCGTCGAAGATTGTAGTGTCGGCTGTCGGTCCTCTGCTGGTTCTTGATGCGCAGGCGGGCGAGCTGTCGACCTTCTTCGGCACGCTGCAAATAAGTGACAACGTCGAGATTTTCTTCGTCAGCGACGTCCGGTAGCATGGCGTCAAGCGTCGTTGCCGGGTTCCTTCCGTAGACCAGGTTGAACGGCGCCATGTGCGTCGTTCCTTGCACGGCCGTGTTGTATGCGAAGGTCACGTACAGAAGGATGGCATCCCAAGTCTTCTGTTTGACGTCGACGTACATTGCCAGCATGTCGGCGATGGTCTTATTTAGGCGCTCGGTGAGGCCATTCGTCTGCGGGTGGTAGGCGGTGGTGCGGCGATGGCTTGCCTGGCTGTATCGCAGGATGGCTTGAGTTAGTTATGCCGTAAAGGCCGTGCCTCTGTCGGTGATGAGGTTTTCTGGAGCACCGTGACGCAGGAGGATGTTCTCAACGAATAATCGGGCTACCTCGGCGGCACTGCCTTTGGGCAAGGCTTTTGTTTCGGCGTAGCGGGTGAGGTAGTCCGTAGCGACGACGATCCTTGAAGGATCCTTCAAGTTAGCTAGCCAACGGAAGGCGTGGTGGTCGCTCACAACTTTGAAGGGTCTGCCATAGATGTAGGGGCGAAACTTTGATGTAGCCCAGATGATGGCGAGGCATTCCTTTTCTGTTGTGGAATAATTTGATTCCGCCTTCGATAGCGACCGGCTAGCGTAACTTACAACTCTTTCTAGTCCGTCAGTCCTCTGCACAAACACGGCGCCGAGTCCTACGCTGCTTGCGTCGGTTTGGACTTCGGCATCGGCGTTTTCGTCGAAATGCGCAAGTATTGGCGGCGATTGCAAACGTCGTTTCAATTTTTCAAATGCTTCGACTTGCGGCGTCTCCCACTTGAACTCGACGTCGGCCTTCGTGAGGTACGTCAGTGGCTCGGCGATCCGTGAGAAGTCCCTAACAAAGCGCCTGTAATAGGCGCACGGTCCAAGAAATCTACGCACTGCCTTCTTGTCGGCGAGTGGAGCAAAGTCAGTGATGGCCGCCGTTTTCTGTGGGTCAGGGCACACTCCAGACTTGTTTATAACATGACCCAAAAATAAGAGCTCCTCGTATGCGAAGAGGCCCTTTTCTGGTTTCAACGTGAGTTCGGAGGTCTTGATTGCTTGAAGAACTGTTTCAAGGCGCCGCAGGTGTTCTTTGAAGCTTGAGGCAAACACAACGACGTCGTCCAAATAGACCGAGGCAAGTCTGCCACTTCAAGCCTGCCAGTACTGTATCCGTGACGCGTGGGAAAGTCGCAGGTGCCGAGCAAAGACCAAACGGCATGACCTTGAACTCGAACAGTCCGTCTGATGTTATAAAGGCAGTCTTCTCCCAGTCCCTCTCGTCGACTTCGATTTGCCAGTAGCCGGTTTTGAGGTCCATCGATGAAACATACTTTGCGTTGTAGAGTCGATCCAAGGCGTCGTCAATCCGTGGGAGGGGGTATACATCCTTCTTCGTGATCTTGTTGAGGCGACGATAATCGACGCAGAAACTAGGGTTCCATCCTTCTTCTTGACTAACACCACGGGGGACGCCCACGGACTCTTGGACGGCTGGATGATGTCGTCGCGTAGCATTTCGTCGACTTGTTGCCTTATGGCCTCGCGTTCGCGCGCCGAAACTTGGTACGAGCTCTGACGGAGTGGGCGGACATTTTCGTCGGTTATGATGCGGTGCTTGGCGACAGGGGTTTGTCGAACTTTTGACGACGACGAGAAGCAGTCCATGTATTGTAGGAGCAGAGCTTTTAGTTGTTCTTTCTTATGCCTGGGAAGGTTCTGATTGACGTCGAAAGTTGGTTCAGGTACTATAGTCGTTGTTGCAGGTGCACTGGAATCCGTGAAGGCGAAAGCGCTGCTGGCTTGTACAATTTCATCGATGTAGGCGACCGCGGTACCTTTGTTAATGTGCTTGTATTCGGGGCTGAAGTTCGTGAGCATCACCCTTGCTTTCCCTACACGTAGCTCAGCTATGCCTCTAGCGACGCAAATTTTACGGTGGAGCAATAAGTTATGATCGCCCTCCATGTCTGCAGGCACTTCGGTACCGACGGAAATCATTACGCTGGAGCGGGGCGGAACGGTGACTTGTTCTTCAAGCACATTCAAGGCATGGTAACTTATGCCATGGTGGTATCGCGTTGTGCGTTGAAAGCGTTATCGACTTGGACCTTAAGTCGATGACTGCACCGTGTTGATTTAGAAAGTCCATGGGTAGGATGACATGCCTGGAGCAGTGCTGCAGGATTACGAAGCTCGCCGGGTAAGTGCGGTTGTTTACCGTGACTCGCGCTGTGCAGATTCCAGTCAGCGTTATTAGGTGGCCTCCCGCTGTCCGGATATCGGGTCCTTGCCAGGCTGTTTTCACCTTCTTCAACTTGGCGGCGAACGGGCCACTGAAGACGGAATAGTCGGCTCCAGTGTCGAAGAGAGCGGTGACGTTATGACCATCGATTAGCACGTCTAGATCGGTAGACCGTCGTCTGGCGTTGCGGTTAAGTCATGGCGTCGGATTACGGCTGCGTCGGCTTGCTCCGCTGCTGCTACGTCGCGTCGGCAGGTCTTCTTTCGGCGGCGAAGTGTGGTCGTCAAGGCTCTTGCCAGGCGGCGTGCTGATAATTCGTCTTGATGATTCGCGAATCTTCTTCGTCGGCGGCGGAGGATCTTCGGAATTGCGTCGTACAGCAACCTCACCTCCATCGGTTGCTGCCTTTAGTTTCCAGGATAGGGGCTCACGGACGGGCCCCGGGCTGGGCCAGTGTATGGTCGCCGCTGCGGCGACAGGTAACGTCCTGGTGACGGCGAGCGTGAGGGTCGTCGTGGTTGCCACTGGGCTCCGGCGAGGTAGTCAGCGATGTCGCGTGGTCGCTCGCCAAGCTGTGGACGTGGCGCGTTGACGGCGAACCCTCGTAGGCCAATCTCGCGGTATGGGCATCGGCGGTATACATGGCCGGCTTCCCCGCAGTGATAGCAGAGCGGGTGGTGGTCGGAGGCGCACCAAATGTCCGTCTTCCTCTGGTAGCAGCGCTGGGCGACGGGTGAGCGTGACGGCGGCCGCGGTGGTGGACGTCGGGACTGCGGCGTTACGGGGCCCTGGGGCGAGCGCGGAGGGGGGCCTTGACGACGGGCGACGGCGGCGTAGGTCAGCGCTTCCGGCTGGGGTTGCGGCGATTGCGGCTGCACATCGGGAACTCCAATTGAGCGCTGAACTTCTTTGACGACGTCGGCGATAGATGCCACTTGAGACTGCGACCTGGGAAAGAGGTTATGCAGCTCCTCGCGAACGACCGCTCTGATGGTATCGCGCAGGTCGTCGGCGCCTAGCGCTTGAGCATCGGCGTAGTTGGTCAGGGCACAGCGGTTGTATTGCCTGACGCGCATTTCAAGCGTCTTCTCGATCATTGTGGCCTCGGAAAGAAATTCGGCGACAGTCTAGGGCGGGTTGCGCATCAGTCCGGCGAATAGTTGCTCTTTGACACCCCGCATCAAGAACCGAACTTTCTTTTCTTCAGACATGTCGGGGTCAGTGTGGCGGAAGAGGCGATACATCTCCTCCATGAAGATCGCGATGTTCTCGTTAGGAAATTGCACTCTGGTTTCTAAGAGAGCCTCTGCCCTTTCCGTTCGTACGACGCTCATGAAGGTCCTCACGAAGTTCTCACGAAAATGGTCCGACGTAACCAGGGAGGTCTCTCTGTTCTCAAACCAGGCCCGAGCAGCGTCATCCAACGAAAAATAGACATGGCGCAGCTTGTCGTCGTCGCTCCATTTGTTGAACGTCGCGGTCCGCTCGTATGTCTCCAGCCAGGTTTCAGGGGCTTCAGCCGATGATCCTCGGAAGGTCGGTGGCTCCCGAGGTTGTTGCAGCTGGATGGGGGACGCTGCAGCTGCCATTGGGGTCGTTGACTTGGCCTTGATCGCTGTGGTCTTCTCGCGAAGAAGTCCGTACTCCGGCAGAAGTCCTTGCTGCCTACGGCTTGCTCGCTGGTCCTTGGCGACGTTGGCGTTGTCCTCCGGTTTGGGGCTTGGATCGCGGCTTTGCGGGGGCGTTCGCTGCATGAACGCACTAGCACCTCCACCAGATGTCACGTAGCAGTGACAGTGAGGAAAACAGTCGTAACACTGTGTATGACGAAACTGGCTGTTTATTGGGCGAACCTGTGCCCACAAAAGCAAGCTACACTCAAAGCACAACAATAGCGGCGAACACAGTCGGCGATCGTCGAAATCTGATCAGCGTCGAAACGCGTCGGCTTTTATACCTGAGTTATCGAAGGTTCCAGATTAATCCCTGATGCCCGCGTGTCTTCCAGAAAGTTCTAGATAATTGGCGTCGCTCATACAATCAGATTACATGAGCGTCGGTGACCACAGACGAAGGATAGAAGCATCGATAACGTTAGAGAAGCTTCCGATGCAGGCGCGTCCTGCGCCGAGCGATAACGTTTAACACTTGTTAGCCGGTGGAAAGCGGCCAGCGGTGAAAGATAAACATGTATACGTGTTGTTGCGTCCCGAATCGGCCGGGCGCATTCTTTGATTGTTTCCCACCGAGGCAGGCCCTTTCATGAGCGTCGCCCAGGCGGCGACAGTGCCAGACACCGACGAAACGGGCAAACAAGCGCCCCCTTCTCGGCGGTGCGCATTCTTTGGGTGCTTCCCCCGATGCCACCCCTTTCATCAGCGTCGTCCAGACGCTCACTTAGAAGTGACCGACCACAACCGCCACCCCTTCGTTAGACGCGGGGATTAGTGCAAAGGCCATTCTCCCAACCCTGGCAAGATGACCGGCGGAGGGCAAGAAACAGGTCACCGACTTTCGTGGAAGGAGTGTCAACCCCCTGTTTCCGGATTGCCTAGTCCTTGCTTCGAAGGTGCAACATTGGAGGCGGAGTTCAGCGAACAAGACGACCCTCTGATTGGCCGCATCAAGGTCATCTGATTCCCTAGTCGGGTCAACTAGGGAAGACCGATGTTTTATAAGGAGACACCTTGCGTGCAGTGGTGTGTCCTGACGAGTTCTGACATGTGCTCAGACATGTAGTGAGCTTAGACTTCCAAAGTGCTCCCCCATGGAGTGGGCTTCGATATTTGGAGCCACTGTAAATATGTAAAATAAACCCTTTTTCTCTCGCTCTTACTCCCGGACGTACTCATCCCTTTGGCTGAAGGATCACCTGCCTAAACGCTACCCGAGTCTCAACAAACTGGCAGCAGCGGCGGATTAATCTCCGACCCGCAACAACGGATGGCAGCGCTGAGATGAAACGCCAACCCGTTCCTAACAACTGGATGGCAGCTATGGGATGAATCCTAACCCCGAGCCGCGAGCAACTGGATGGCCATGGTGAGATCGACCCTTCAGCCAACGCCAGTCGCCGGCATCTCGTTCGCGACCAACTGGATGGCCGCAGTGAGAGGGACCCTGCAGCCAGCGTCAGTCACCAACAACTGATTCACGAGCGACTGGATGACAGCGGCAAGATGGAACCTGCAGCGAACGCCAATCGCCAACTGGTTCGCGAGCGGCTGGATGAACGCAGCGCATCATGACTGCACGGTACAGGGTGAGTGCCTGGCTTTGCGCTTGAGTCATCGGATCTTTTAGCCTAGACTTTCTAAAAACCGATGAAGCATGTACAACTGCCCATTTGATACTGTGGTTGTTGCGCATCCAAGCAGAAAGCAGCTTTCAGCATAGATCTGGACCAACTACTAAAGCCAGACCTCATTCTTGTGTGGGAGTAATTGGGACGTAGAGACCTACCGGAATTGTAATCAATTAAAGGCGGCCCAGGATTTACGTCTTCTTTCAATTGATTCGATGCGGTGGAGGAGAACTTGGGGACTTGGTGCTACTTCTGTGTGTAGGCATTTGGTTTCTGCTATATTTTCCAGGCTTCAAATTCTCTTGGGAAAACAGAATTGAACCGCTGGTAGTTTTTTTTACTTGCATTGTGATTTGTGCGGGTTTTGCAGCAAGTATATATTGTGGAATAGCTGAGCCAAAGCCTAAAGTAGTGACCATGGACCTCACGAGTTTGACTAGAGCTAGCTTGTTGCGTTTGTGTGAAGAGCTCGACGTAGAAATAGAGGGTGATAAATCAGAAGCCGAAATTAGAGCAATTTTAGAAAGCAACAGTGATCAGGAATACTTTGAATACTTCGGCAACTCAATTCTAAAAGAGCAGGAACAGGAAGCAATTGAGAATGAGGAGGAGTTGAAAAGACAGGATTGGATTAGGCAACAACACGAAGAGATAGAAGCTCTCAGTCAAGAGGTTGAAAGATTGGAACAGGGTTTTGAAGTGGAGGAACAGAAATGTCAGGCACCCGTAAAAGTAGAGCACGGAAAGTGCAAACAAGTAGCACGCACGGTTCTACCGATGGTAGAAAGCAAGGCTGATGCCCGTGAGCCTAATGGTACGTTCACAGGTGTGGACAGATCCGTAGACCGTGGCGTAGCTGTTGAGGAGACCGTTAATGGCGACCGTATTGAGCGCGACGAGATACTGTGCCAATGGAATACTAGAGAAGCAGCTAGGCCAGCTGTGGACGGTTTGGCACCGTTATCCAGGGAGTACGTCGCGAAGGTAGCTCTTGCAGAAGCCCGAAGTGGCCCCGAGTCGTCAGACAAGAGCACCTGTGCAGAGTCCAATCGGTCAGGAAAGTGCGCTAAAGCACAATGTAAGCAGGGAAGTGCAGTTATGGACAGCTCCCATGTATACGAGCTAGTTTGTGCAAATGAAAATAGCTGCATTGTCCCTGAGTGTTTGAAGCTCTCCGCCAGTCGAGATAGCATTGAAAGGAATGATTTACCCGCAAATCATTCAGACTCTGCGGTTGAGATAGAAATAGTGACCGATGAAATAAGTGCCGGTCAGCACGAGATTCAAGCGGAAGGCTTGAAAATTAGCACTACAAAGCGTGCTAGGATGAAGCGGCGTCGCAAACTCAGGAATGCGGTAGACAGGGCAACGCGGCCGAATAAAGGCGCTAAACCCAGTGGGGAGCGCAGTCAAAGAGTTCGAGCGGCGCGTTTGTTCCTGGGAATGTTTTCAGACAGATCGCGTCCGAACCGCCGAAGGACGAAGAAAAGAAAACGCCGTTCGGCGCGAAAGTTGACAAAGGCGAAGGTGGCGCGGAGGGGGCATTTATGTTCCCCCTCGTTGAGTTCTTTTCGAGGCATGCTAGGCGTGACACAGGAGAGCGAGTCGGTAAGACGACGCGAATTGGCCATACGCTGCAGTAAAATCGCAGTCCGACGTCCAGAAGGCATGTTGCCTGCATGTAAAGTGTCAGCGGTCGCCAGCGTGCAGAATGGCCTATGTGTCCTTTGTGTTCTCTCGTTAACACGAAGAACCCTCAGACCGCGCCCGCCTCGAGTACGGCTTAACGATACGGCGCCACCATAAGCTACTCCGACTCAAAAGCGACTCAGGTTTTGTGGAACATTATTTTGTTCGTTTGTTTCTTTAATTTGTGTTTGGCTAAATGTTTTGAGATCTCCGAAACTAGAGATCATTTCGATTTGCACGTTTCGAGCTTTGTTTAAGTTGTTTGTTTTATAAGCTCATCGATACCCTGCAAGAGATGGTTCGCGTGCGTTTAGATTTTTGAGACTTTTTTTGACGTGTCGCCCTTTTTTTAAGCAGATGGCCTTCTTTATTTTTGTATGTGAGATGCCCTTGCAGTGTCAGGTCCAGGCTATTTGTTTGAAGCCTGTAGTGGCACGCTTTATTATCAGTTTACTTTTTCGGTAGTGTTAGCGGATAATTTACGCAATATTTTGTTGTTGTTTCTTTAGTGTGTGTCCTTTGTGGACAGTAGAAGGAAATTGTTAGTGCGTGGGTCGCACGTTTTACATGTGAGTTTTCCGCAAAGTTGAAGCGACTTTGACAGTGCATCCGTGATGCTAATGTGGCTCTGAGTGGCACTAGTACGTGCGATGCTAGCGGATGTAAGGCTGTTCATGGCGTTTGTGCTGCGTATATTTCATTTATCATTTATTTAGAGCATTTTTCGAGTATTCTACCTTTGCTCTCTGGAGCACAACGATCTGGTTTTGGTGAACTCCAAGGTTCATGAGAGCTCGCTTTGGCGGCACAAAATTTTGGGTCCAAGTTATTGGGACAAGCGAGGCCTGGTGGATTTAAATGGATTTCGGGCGCTTGCACACCATGCGGCACTTGGTCACTGGGAATGATTCTTCCGTATCGGATATTGCGAGAAGGTTGCACAATCCTGATCTCATTTCAAAATTGTGGGCTTCAGCGAAGGTTTAGTGATTTGATGGCTGCTTTGGTGCTATTATTAGATAAGGGCAGGCGCGTTGATTTGCTCGCTAGACCCGATGGCTCTCGGTGCGAGCACGGCGCTTTCCTGTGCCCTGTGGTCGTGTGTGCGCTTGTGTATTCCCAGGGAGAAGGCCACAACGAGGTTAATGCTGGGACCTCATGCTCGAGTGTGTCATCAGCCATCATTTCAAGAAGAAACCCCGAGCTCTCGACCGACCACCGACGCTTCGGGCAACCTGACAGCTGGTCACCCTCAGGTCGGATCTTCCGGCGGGGGAGGAGTCTGTTGCGTCCCGAATCGGCCGGGCGCATTCTTTGATTGTTTCCCATCGAGGCAGGCCCTTTCATGAGCGTCGCCCAGGCGGCGACAGTGCCAGACACCGACGAAACGGGCAAACAAGCGCCCCCTTCTCGGCGGTGCGCATTCTTTGGGTGCTTCCCCCGATGCCACCCCTTTCATCAGCGTCGTCCAGATGCTCACTTAGAAGCGACCGACCACAACCGCCACCCCTTCGTTAGACGCGGGGATTAGTGCAAAGGCCATTCTCCCAACCCTGGCAAGATGACCGGCGGAGGGCAAGAAACAGGTCACCGACTTTCGTGGAAGGAGTGTCAACTCCTTCCACGAAAGGAGTTGACGGATTGCCTCGTCCTTGCTTCGAAGGTGCAACATTGGAGGCGGAGTTCAGCGAACAAGACGGCCCTCTGATTGGCCGCATCAAGGTCATCTGATTCCCTAGTCGGGTCAACTAGGGAAGACCGATGTTTTATAAGGAGACACCTTGCGTGCAGTGGTGTGTCCTGACGAGTTCTGACATGTGCTCAGACATGTAGTGAGCTTAGACTTTCAAAGTGCTCCCCCATGGAGTGGGCTTCGATATTTGGAGCCACTGTAAATATGTAAAATAAACCCTTTTTCTCTCGCTCTTACTCCCGGACGTACTCATCCCTTTGGCTGAAGGATCACCGGCCTAAACGCTACCCGAGTCTCAACAAACTGGCAGCAGCGGCGGATTAATCTCCGACCCGCAACAACGGATGGCAGCGCTGAGATGAAACGCCAACCCGTTCCTAACAGTGTCAATATGATTAATAAAAATCGGGCCCCTCGGTTCCCTTTCTTCTCGTTCAATACATAACGAGGATCTCGAATCCGGCAACACTGATGCCTTCAGGTAGCATATGTGGGTTTATTGACCAGTTGCCATCGCTCAAAAAGATTACGTGCTCGTGATGCCTGCGGCAGAAAGGATGTTCCACATCCGCCCCTAGGCTTGTGAGTGGTGGCGCTGGCTAACACTCCCAGGGTTAGTTTTAGTTGTAAAGCATAAATACCCCTGAAAGTGGATGGGAAAACGGCTCCGCGGTAGCTCAATGGTGAGAGCATCGCACGCGTAATGCGAAGACGTGGGTTCGTTCCCCACCTGCGGACAGTTGTTTTTTCATCCATTTCCAGTAATTTATCATTAATTTCAATGAGTAAAGCACAACTTCCCCTTTGTTGTCCTTGGAGTTAATGTTTGTTGGCTTCTTATGATAACATTATCACATAGTAATTTCCTGCACAAAATATCACCGTATAGCTCTAGATAATGATTGTTCTGTACGCTGCCGTTATCGCAAGTCATGGCATGCAGGAACTATACACTTATTCTTGAAGACTGGAATTATATATATTGGAAGCACATTTAACGTACTTCATCGTTCTCATTTGTACATAGCCATCATAATCTCTGTTTTGTCTTCGTGTTTGAGCCTGGGCCGTGCCTGCTGAATAAACGGGTCTGCTAGTGCTGCCTGTCCTGGTCGTCTTCCGTCTTTCAAAATGGTGGAGTCGCGTCAAGATCCCTACGTCTTCCTGCGCTCCTGCCCTACCTGGAGCTACGTTCCGGTCGCCGCCTGCTCCCGGCCACCCCTACAGCTATGGTCATCCCTTCGTCGGCCGCTGGCACTATCGCTACTCCTAATGCTCCCACTCCCACGACATCGGCTGCACTGACATCGTGCACCATTACCAGCCCTCAACGTGATCCACCAGTCTTTGCGGGTCTCCGCGGGGATGACGTTGACGACTGGCTCGATCGACAATTACAACCCCGTGAGTTCAGCAATTGGCTGGACCGACAGACAAGCTGACTAACGTCACGTTCTATCTGACCCACGGTGCGAAGACGTGGTATGTTAACCACGAAACTGACTTCGCCGACTGGTCAGCGTTTACTACCGGCTTGCGGCAAATCTTCGCGTCTTCATCTGGGCGTTCAGAAGTCGCCAGACAGAAGCTCGCTGTAGGTGTTCAACTTCCAGAAGAGTCATATACATCGTACATTGAATATGTTCTGGCTCTATGCCGCCGCGGCAACATTGGAATGACCGAAGCCGAACGCATGCGTAACATTTTTTAAGGCATTGGTTCCATCGCATTCAACGCCTTAGCTGTTCAAAATCCTCCCTAGGTTCAAGATATTACATCGACTTGCCAGCGCTTGGACGAGTTTCAGGCCCTCCTTTATTTACGTGCTCTTATCCGCACTATTAATCGCGAAGAACTTCAGGAGCAGTAACAGAGGCGATCCGCTGTTGTTTCCGCCCCATCCCCAACGTTCGAACTGCGCAACCTTGTGAAGCAGGAGTTGGCAGCCATGACGACATTGACAACGTCTGTTGCCCCAGCAGCGTTCCCGACGCCCACATATGCGGAAGTGGCTGCAATACCACCTTCCACTGTCCCTTCTGGGCCTCCTGACCTCACCTGCGGCCATTTGGCATCTAAGGGCGCCCAAGAACCTGCTGCACATTCGTATCCTCAGTGGCGTCGACCTCGTCCGGTGTGCTTTAACTGCGGTATACGGGGCCACACATCGCGTTACTGCCGTCGCCGCCAGCTGGATGTAAGCCGAGGCAATGCCGATTTCGAGCAAGATGAGATCCGACGACACGATGCTTACTACCCAGGTCCGTCCGCTTTCACCCAGCGTCGTTCTCCATCTCCTACAGCGTCTCCACATCTGCCTCAGGGCTCCCGTTCGGCCAGACGACGCTCGCCTTCGCCCTACCGCCACTCTGCATCACCACTTCGCCCCATCTACCGCCTTGCTAACCAACACTCGGAAAACTAAGGATTCCAGTTTTTGGAGGGAAAACTGCGTCCTGTCGAACATCGGAAATACCTCCTTGTCGCCCGGCCAATATGCTATCTCTAACTCTTGAAGGGGTTCCTGTGCAAGCTCTCGTCGATACTGGTGCCGCTGTTTCCGTTCTGCGTAGTGATTTGTGCTCACGACTCCGTAAAGTCAGAACGCCTTATCTTGGACCCGTTTTACGCGGCGCTAATAACGTACTGATTCATCCCGACGAACAATGTACGGCTCGTGTTTTGATCGACGGCATTCGTCACCACATTAAGATGATTGTGCTACCCGCGTACATCCATGAACTTATTCTCGGCTGGGACTTCTTGCATTCTGCCTCCGCTGTTATATCATGTAGGGAGAACGTCGTCCACATCACAGATACCACGGATGCACCTATTTTGGAGTCGTCACCTTCCATCTGGAACTTGGCTGTCGCTGCAGACTACGTCCTGCACCCTGGTCACGAACACATTGTAGCTGTCACATCCGGCCGGCTAACCGATGGAGACGCACTGGTTACCCCCTCTTCACGCTGCACTTCACGAGGAATTCTAGTCGCTCCTTGTCTCATCCGGTTTTCATGTGGCCGAGCTCTCCTGTACGCCTGCAACACAACCCCAGATCCTGTATTGTTGCCCAAAGGGATGACCGTGGCAACCTTCACCGACCCGCCACTGATCTCTGTCGCAGCACTTTCCCCTTCTTCGTCACCAGTACCAACCTCAGAATTTGATTCTTCTCTCCGAGCCCTAATTGGTTCTGACCTAACCTCTGCCCAATCGGATGCGTTACTCGCCCTTTTGGCTAAGCACAAATCCTGCTTTGATAGCTGTGCCACCGCACTGGGCCAGACTTCCGTGGCTGCACACCGCATCGAAACCGACGGTTCTGCAATTATACGCCGCCGCCCATATCCTGTTTCGCAGTCGGAACGGAAGGTAATTGAAGAACAAGTTGATGACATGCTAGCACGAAATATTATACGACCTTCATCCAGTTCCTGGGCGTCTCCTGTCGTTCTGGTGAAAAAAAGGATGGTTCCGTTTGCTTTTGCGTTGATTATCGAGTGCTCAATAAGATTACACGCGAGGATGTGTATCCCATTCCTCGAATTGACGACGCCTTAGATACACAAAGGGGAGCGGAATATTTTTCCAGCCTTGATCTGCGATCGGTATATTGGCAGATTCCCATGAACTAGGCTGACAAAAAGAAAACCGCTTTCGCCACGCCGGACGGACTTTATGAATTTAATGTAATGCCATTAGGCCTGTGCAACGCTCCAGCCACGTTTGAGCGTATGATTGACACTGTTCTTCGTGGCCTAAAATGGAAGACCTGCCTCTGTTATCTGGATGACATCGTTGTTTTTTCTTCCAGCTTCAGCCAACACCTACAGAGATTAGACGAAGTCCTCCAATGCCTTTCAGATGCTGGTCTCCAGATTAATACTAAAAAGTGCACATTCGCCAGCAGAAGCATCAAAGTGCTGGGTCACGTCGTTTCAAAAGACGGCGTCCAACCTGACCCTGAGAAGATTGCTGCTGTGCTTCAATTCCCTTGCCCATCGAATCAAAAACATTGCGCAGCTTCCCCGGCCTGGCGTCTTACTTTCGCTGTTTTAAACGCAATTTTGCTACAATAGCAGCTCCTCTACGTAAGCTACTGGTCACCGGCGCCTTTTTCACATGGTCCGAAGACTGTGAGTCGGCATATCAAGCCCTTAAGAAACATCTCACTTCCGGACCGTTGCTTCGCCATTTTGATGAGAGGGCGCCCACTATACTCCACACTGACGCAAGTGCACAAGGCATCGGAGCAGTGCTCCTGCAACGGGGTCCCGCGTCTAAAGAGCAGGTTGTGGCGTATACCAGCCGGACCCTCTCGCCATCTGAACGGAAATACACGATGACAGAGCTGGGATGCTTGGCTAATGTTTGGTCCATTCAGAAGTTTCGCCCGTATCTCTACGGTCGCCACTTCACCATCGTCACCGACCATCATGCTCTGTGTTGGCTGTCATCTATGAAGAACATGTCCGGACGCCTAGGAAGCTGGATACTGCGCTTAAAAGAATATGATTTCACGATAATGTACCGGTCTGGCCAATGTCATCATGATGCAGACACACTGCCTCGATGCCCGCTTTCGCCTTCTATCGATCGTGCGCACTCCCCGTCTCTACTTCGTCGCTCTGAGGCAACGCCTGCCTCCTACCAGCTGCCGCTAATGTCACCGGATCAAGCTCAACTTTCTTCACGCTCCGATTTAACATCCCTTCAGCACACGGACTCCTACTGTCGAACTCTCATTGATCGCCTTCGCGGCCTAACTAAACCACCCAACAGCCGTTTGCGACGCCAGCTTCGGCAATTTTGCCTTCAAGATGGGGTGCTTCATCGTTACATTTCTCATCCCACGGGTAACAAATGGGTCCCAGTCATACCTCGCTGCCTTCATCTTCGAGCTTTAGGACCATTTCATGACGACGTTGCCGCCGGCCACTTAGGCTTCTATAAGACCTACGACCGCATCAAAACCCGCTGCTTTAGGCCTGGATTGTCCACAACGGTAGCCACATACGTTGCTGCGTGTGCGTTGTGTCAGCAGCGTAAACGCTCCACATCCCCTCCTGCCGGTTTTCTTCAGCCTCTGCCATGTCCGACCGAACCTTTCGAGTTCGTTGGAATTGACTTATACGGTCCCTTGCCGTTAACGCCCTCCGGTCACCGCTGGATCGTCACTCCGGTAGACTACTTAACAAGACACGCCGAGACTGCGCCTCTTCGATCTGGTGCTGCTTCTGAGGTTGCTGACTTTTTCTTGCAATCCATAGTCTTGCGCCATGGTGCTCCTCGCGTTCTTTTGTCCGATCGTGGCAAAGCCTTCATGTCCCACGTCCTCGAGGAAGTCTTGCGGGAGACTAATACGAAGCATAGAACCACTTCTACATATCACCCACAAACCAACGGCCTTACTGAACGCTTCTACCAAACACTCTCTGGTCAACATGATTTCTATGTACTTACGTCCGGACCACCCAAACTGGGACAACATCCTTCCTTTTGTTACATTCGCTTACAATACTGCGACACAACGAACTAGCGGTTACAGCCCTTTCTTCCCCGTGTATGGACGATCTGCCTCCTCCGTCTTTGACACCGATTTTTTTTCTCTCCTGCTTCACCTAACACCTCCAACCCAGAAGAGTTTGCAGCTCGAGTCGCGCATTGCCGTGAAATTGCTCGTCGCAACACCGCCGCTACCCAAGAAGAAAGAAAACGACGCTGTGACCGTAAATGCCGCGACATCGCCTTCCATCCTGGAGACCAAGTCCTCCTATGGACGCCGGTTCGTACCCCTGGACTTTGCGAGAAATTCCTTCACCGGTACATTGGGCCCTACACAGTCCTACAACAAACTTCCGCAGTGAACTATCTAGTCACTCCGCTTCACTCCGTCGCGGACCGCCGTCGTCGTAGTGCAGAAATTGTTCACGTGTCCCGCATGAAGCACTTTATTCAGCCGATCTTTAGATTGCGGCCAGGTTGGCTGCTCCCACGGGGGGGATTAGTGTGCGCACATTTAACGTACTTCATCGTTCTCATTTGTATATAGCCATCATCATCCCTGTTCTTCTTCGTGTTTGAGCCTGGGCCGTGCCTGCGGAATAAACGGGTCTGCCAGTGCTGCCTGTCCTGGCCGTCTTCGTCTTTCAATATATTTGTATATTCGAAAAAGGAGAAAAAAACACGAACGTTATGGCATATCTATTTACTGACGGTTCGGCCACGAGATTTTTAATGTCCTTTGGGTCTGGCGCGAAACCCTTCGTCTTGTATGCATATATACATGCCTGCCATCGTCATGTATGCATATATATATATATATATATATATATATATATATTGTTACGACGCGCGACAAATGGTGTTTATTGAACAGGCCTCAGGGCGAGCCTCCGACCAGCAAGAAAAGTTCTCTTCTTCTTCTTCTCCGCTAACACTCCTCCTCTTCTACTAATGCGGCTACATTTACTGTAATATTCCTCCCCTCCTAGACGAAGCCCGCCGGGCAAGTCAGCTAAGTTCTCGGTGTGAAGGGCTTGAGACGAGCGACATGCACAACCTCAGTCTTGGCGGAGCGCCGTCCAGTTGCGGTGAGACGCGCCAGTCGATAATTCACTTCACTGAGTTGGTCAACAATAACGTACGGGCCAGTATAGTTGGCAAGAAGTTTCTGACACAGGCCACGTTTGCGCACCGGACACCATAGCCAGACTAGATCCCCTGGAGAATAGGTGACATCCCGATGGTGCCTGTCGTACCGTGCTTTTGACCGCTATTGCGAAGCCAGAGTACGTACGCGGGCCAAGCGTCGAGCTTCTTCAGCGAGACACAGAGTCTCGGCGATGGTGAGATCGTCGTGGGTGGAGAAAGAAAATATGGTGTCCAGTGTGTGACGCGGCGGACGAGCGTAGAGTAGGAAAAACGGGCTGTAGCCAGTAGTCTCGTGCTTTGCTGTGTTAAAAGAGTATGTAATGAATGGCAAAATGTCGTCCCAGTTTTTATGGTCCGAGGCGACGTACATGGACAACATGTTCACCAGTGTGCGGTTGGTACGCTCGGTCAGCCCATTTGTTTGCGGGTGATACGGTGTCGAGTGGCGAAAGCTGGAAGCGCATAATCGAAGAAGCTCTTCCACGACATCTGCAGTAAACTGGCGGCCGCGGTCACTGATGATTACTCGAGGAGGGCCGTGACCGAGAATGATCGAATGCAGGAGGAAAAAGGAAACTTGGCTGGCGGTGGCAGATGGCAAAGCAGCTGTCTCGCAGTACCGGGTCAGATGGTCGGCACATACGATGATCCAACGGTTCCCTTTCGATGAGCGGGGAAAGGGACCCATGAGATCAATTCCAACTTGCTCGAAAGGAGAGCTCGGAGGCGTCACTGGTTGTAGGAGGCCGGCTGGCGTCGTAGTTAGGTGTTTGTGGCCCTGACACTGAGCGCAACTGGCCACATACATTTCAGTCGACCGACGCATTCGGGGCCAGTAAAACCGTTCTTGGGCACGATGAAATGTACGCGCTGCTCCGAGATGTCCGGAGGTAGGATCGTCGTGCATAACCTGCAGAATAGAGGAGCGTAGCTTCTCCGGAACTACAAGAAGGAAGCGGGCACCAGTGGTTGCGAAATTCCTCTTGTAGAGGAGGCCATCACGAACACAAAATCCATGGCTTGTTGTGGAGTCATGCGCGTTGAAAAGTGGCTCTAAGCTGAAGTCTTCTCGTCAGCATCAGCGTGTCGGCGACCACTCTTCTATGAAACTGTGAAGTTGTACTCCTGAAGACGTAGAGCCCAGCGCGCGAGTCGACCAGAGGGATCACGAAGATTGACAAGCCAACACAACGAATGATGATCTGTGACGATTGTGAATGGGCGTCCATACACGTACGAGCGAAAACGTTGCACAGCAAAAATGACCGCTAGGCATTCCTGCTCCGTAACGGTGTAATTGCGTTCAGGCTTACTTAACGTACGACTCGCATAAGCAATGACATGCTCGTTCCGGCCGCATCGCTGAACGAGGACTCCCCCGACCCCCACGCCACTCGCATCGGTGTGGATCTCTGTTGGTGCAGCTGGGTCGAAATGCCGAAGGATGGGACCCGTCGTCAGTAAGAACTTCAGTTGACGAAAAGATGCGTCACACTCGTGAGTCCACTCAAAAACGGCGTCCTTATGCAGAAGACAAGTCAGGGGATAGGCGACATCGGCAAAAGCAGGTATAAATCGGCGGAAATAAGAGCAGAGGCCTAGGAAACTACGAAGCTCTTTAACAGACCGAGGAGGCTTAAACGCTTCAACAGCTGCTGTCTTTTGTGGATCAGGCCTGATACCATCCTTGTCTACAAGATGGCCAAGCACCAACGTCTGCCGCTCACCGAAGTGACATTTCTTAGAATTGAGTACTAGGCCGGCGTTTTCGATGCAGTCTAAGACGACTTCCAGGCGCCTGTTGTGCTCTTCAAAAGTGCTTCCAAAGATGACAACGTCGTCTAGGTAACACATGCAAATATGCCATTTGAGGCCTCGAAGAATTGTGTCCATAAATCTTTCGAAAGTCGCGGGTGCATTGCAAAGCCCAAACGGCATGACGTTGAACTCAAAAACGCCATCCGGGGTTATAAAGGCCGTTTTTTCTTTATCCGCCGGGTGCATTGGGATTTGCCAGTACCCCGATCGCAAATCTACAGAAGAAAAGTAGGATGCTGAATGAAGGCAATCCAATGCGTCATCAATCCTTGGAAGAGGGTAAACGTCTTTCTTGGTAATGGAATTGAGACGGCGGTAGTCCACACAAAATCTCCAAGTATCGTCTTTCTTTTTCACCAGTATAACTGGAGCAGCCCACGGACTAGATGACTCCTGAATTACTCCTTTCTGTAGCATTTCGTGAACCTGTTCGTCGATAATCTGGCGCTCTGACGGTGACACTCTATAGGGTTTCTGTCGAACAGGCTGCGCCGACCCCGTGTTAATTCTGTGCTTGGTTCGAGACGCAGGAATGGACGGCGCGTTATCGCCCTGGGCGAAGTCGAAGATGCTTAAGTGTTTAGACAGGACGTTCACTAATGTACGGCGCTCGTCCATGCTGATCGACTTGCTGATCATTGGCAGAATCTTCGAGTCCTCCGAGCAGATGTCAACTCGTGTATGTGGAGCATCTGTGAGCACGGCGACGGGCGTCGATCTGTGCTCTTTGAAGGAAGCAAGCTTCATGCCAGCAGGTACCACTGCGTTTTCGCCTGAAGGGTTGACAACCCATAATTTGGAGCGCCGCTGAGCAACAGACACAAGACAATGTGGCAGAAAAATGTTCTTCTTCGTGCACGGTAAATACGCCGGCTCTACTGTGGCGTCGAAGGCCCGATGAGTTGTAGTAGCGCAGCCCACCGGCACACACACACAGCTGACAAAGCAGGCACGAGAGTGTCCTCACAGGCATGAAATGCGCCATCCTCGTTTGGAGCATCCTGCATGAGCTCGTAAGAAATGTCACCACTCACAAACATCTCCCCTGTTCCGCAATCAACGGTGGCACCGCACATCTGCAGAAAATCAATACCTAATATAACATCATGTGAGGAACGGGGGAGGATTGTAAATTCAGTCGTGAAAACTCTACCACCCAATGACACTTGTGCAGTGCAAAAACCAACAGGCCGCAACGAATCCCCGCTCACGCCACAAAATGTTGCCACTTGGTTCCATTGAAATACCACTTTGCGTCCTAATAACTTTTGGAAAGCGAGACTCATCACAGAGACAACAGCACCGGTGTCCACTAACGCCAATGTAGACACACCATCAACGAGGACTTTCACTTTGTTCTTCAACATAAACACAGGTGGAGGCATATCTTTCAGCAGCGAATCTCCAGCGACCTCACCTCCATTGGCCGCGCTCTCTAGTTTTCCGGCGGTGGTGATCTTGCACGACGCCGTGGTGAAGGAGACCGGTGCAATCGAGGAACAGGAGGTGGCGTCACGCTACGATCGGAGGCAGGTGAGCGGTTCTGTAAGCTTCCTTGCCAAAAGTTGCTGCTAGAAGGCGATTGCGCCATAGAAGGCCATTGGGCGTTGGGGGCTGGGGCAGCAAGTTGATCGTACGGATACCTTTGGCGTTGAGGACAAAAACGGGATATATGGCCAAGGACGCCGCAGACGTAGCATGTCGGAAGCGGACGGCTTCTGCGGTAGTCTTCAGAGCTGTCAGACACGTCTGCACGCCTAGGACGAATGACTGGATCGTAACGCGGAGCATTGCCAGTGGTGGGGCGTCCCGAGGAACGTGCGTAACGAGGGTGAGGTTCAAATCGGGTATCCGAAGAGTAGTGGCCTCTCGATGCCGGTGCGTGTCGGTACTCTGACATATTCGCGACGCTGACAGACGGTTGCCATCCATTCAAAGGTGGTGAAGTCGCCGGGGCTTGCGAAAAGGAGGCATCAGAGACATCAGGCAGGCGACGTGTCGTCTCGGTGTGCCTGTCTAGCTCTTCGCGGACGATCTGTCGTATGGTCGACGCCAAGTCAAATGAAGAGCTCATATCGATGCTGGCCACAGTGGTAACATTGGCCAATCGGCCAAACTTTGGCGTTATTCGGCGCATCTTCAGCGCCTCGAACGTACGGCAGTGCTTCATGACATCAGACACTGAAGCGAGACTGTCCTTGCCGATCAGAAAATTGTAGACATCCTCTGCTATGCCCTTGAGCAGGTGCCCGACCTTGTCTTCCTCGGACATTCTTGCGTTGGCTTGCTTGCACAATTTCAAGATCTCTTCGATGTAGGCAGTGCAAGTCTCCCCTGGTAGCTGTGCTCTCTGTGCCAGGGTATGCTCTGCGCGTTTCTTTTTTGCGTCCGAGTCGCCAAAGCATTCCTTTAGGTCATGAACGAAACGTTCCCACGTTGTTAATAATTCTTCGTGGTTCTCAAACCACATCAGAGCAGTGTCAGTGAGAGCGAAGATAACGTTGGTTAGTTGGTCGGTGGTGTTCCAGCCGTTGGACTTGCTTACCCGTTGGTAATGTCTGAGCCATTCCTCTACATCTTCACCTGCTCTCCCGGCGAAAACCCGAGGTTCTCGGTAGTAGCGCCACGTACCAGCAGGCATTGATCCCGGAGCGGCAGGTATCGGTCCCCGAGCGTCTCCTTCGTTGGTCATGTTAACAGGCGCAGGGGGTAGTCCGGCGAGGCGACGACTCCGGCGAAGAATAAATGGCTCCGGGTCCGTCGTTACTTGAAGTACCCAGCACCTTCCACCAAAAACTGTTACGACGCGCGACAAACGGTGTTTATTGAACAGGCCTCAGGGCGAGCCTCCGACCAGCAAGAAAAGTTCTCTTCTTCGTCTTCTCCGCTAACACTCCTCCTCTTCTACTAATGCGGCTACATTTACTGTAATAATATATATGCCTGCTTTGAAAAAAAAAAGGTTGGTCCACCAACCGACACTGTTGGGGCAATAAACCTAAGATAACCGCGAAGTTGTGCTTCTAACCCTTACAAAAAATTGTTGAAAAGTTGTTGAAAAGTCATTGGTCAACGTCAACAAATAGCATTGAAAGCACATTGAGGCATTGTTGAAACATTATTGAGGAAATTGTTGACAGGTGTTGAAAATTGGCCCGCGACATTTTGTTGAAACATCATTGGGTCGTTTCAATTTGAGAAGTCATTGATGGATTGTTGAAACCATGTTGAATTTCAATATTGAAAGCCCATTGAAGAACTGTTGAAGATATGTTGAATGTCAATATTGAAAACTGTTGAGACATTGTTGAAATATGTTGAATGCCAATATTGAAACCTTATTGACATAATGTTGGAACTGTGTTGAATGTCAATATTGGAACCCCATTGAAATATTATTGGAGCAGTATTGAATATCAATATTGAAACCCCATTGAGATATTATTGAAGCATTGTTAAACATCAATACTGAAACACCATTGAAGTATTATTGGATGAGTGTAAAACGTCAATATTGCTTGATGGAGACAAAAGTTGCTACACATCAGAAACAGGACACAAGAGGAAGAACACAGACAACACACACGTTAAGCACCAAACATGTGTGTTGTCTGTGTTCTTCCTCTTGTGTCCTGTTTCTGATGCACTACGCCTTTTGCCTCCATTATATTATACCAACAAGCCCAACGTGCAATGTTAGTCAATAATGCAACACCATTTAAATATTATTGGAGCAGTGTTGAACGTCACTATTGAAATCACTTGAGAGCCCATTGAAATATTCTGTTTGGTGAATAGTGTTGAAAACTGCACTAGACTTTTCTTTAAATACCGCTGAGCTACGTTGAGTCTCATGGCATTACCACTGATGCCATCCATATTGATGTGGTCCTTGCATACTAGAGGACAGGGGCAAACTTAAATTCAGGCACTTCTGTATTGAAGACCTGGGTCACCTAGGGATCAAAACCACTTTTAGATATAGCCTGTTATAAAACATATTATAGAGCTGCTAGCAGAACTATTAAGCCAGTTTTTGAATTGGCTTAACACACAAAATCAATACTCCACAAAATCAACAGCTCAACATTGATGTGGACAAAAATCATTTTTTTCTAGATGAATTGTTTATTGAAGCCAAACATTTGTTAACTGTACAGCCATGTGTGCCTTGAGATAAAAAATTCCTAACGCAATCTACAAACTGCCAGCAGCTTGATACAATAACGAAATTGAATACTGAGAGATGTAAAGTTTGCGTGGCCCTAAAGTAAAACATTTCTCAAAATTGAAATAAATAGAAAATAAATATTATACAAGCATTACAGTAAATACCATTTAAAATGTACTTAATTTCTCCATTTGGTAGCCAGTAACTTAATAATTATGGCAAAATCTGCATGAGCCCACTGACTCTTATTTGTTGGTTAAATGGTGTGCCCATTTTACTAAACGTTATCTACCTCTGAAACGACATGGTAATTACAATAACTTGCGCCATGGCAGCAGTTTATTGTGCTACATTGCTTGTTGCAGGATCCAGTTGCGTTTTCTGCCATGACTAGGTTCCTGGGCAGGTCATTACATACCAAGCGATTTATTCACTTTGACTACTTAAGATTTTTATCTGATACACAGTGGCCATTAGTCACCTGCTGGAAGCCTTAAATGAAACTGGCATGAGGAAATTTTGTTTAATTTTGAGTGCCGCAAAACAAGTTAGAATGAAAGAATTTACAAGAAATCAGATTTCATGCATACATGAAAGAAAGCACATCGCTGCCTTGCCCGAGAACTGTTGTTGCACTCTGAATTTAAGCAAACTTTAACACTTAATTCTTACTGTTTTGAAATAGCAAAATAAACCATTACTACAAACATATGTTAATACGTAGTTTTCCTTAAACAGAACCACTCTGACAATAGCACAGATTCCACTTTCTGGTGTACGTATGAAACCTAATTTTCTGTAAAATTTCTCACTGGGCCTACTTTTACTTTATCAAACAAACTTGAAATGGTGTGCCGTCATGGAACAGTCTTGGCATGAAATGACCTGAGATACCTATGAAATAAAATAGTCAAGAAACACTAGCTTTTGTAGAAATATATTAAAGATTTACGTAAAAATGTACTAAAATACAAAGCGCAACACTTGTGCAATTAATTATTAATCACAACACAGTACTTGTGTCTGAACCATCCAACCTGGGCTTTTCAGGTGACTAGAAACATCATAATAATAAAAAAAATGTTCAGGGCTGCAAGTGCACAACGCTTGAACTGTCCACAGACTTGAGCTCTTCTGGACACTTCAGGTCCCTTGCGAGAAGTGAGGCCAGAGTGTTCTTAATGTAGGTCATGTTTGTCCCAGGAAACTTGTGACAGGTAAAGCCTGTAACAAAAGGAAAAACAGCATGACGTTAAAGATCAATGTTCCACATGCAAAAGTGCGATATACAGTACGCCCTGTTATAATGAAACTGTTTCATTTGTTTTGTTTATTCCAAGTTTTCACGAGTTCAATTCTAGAGAATGACCAGCTTTCAAAGTGGAGTGGCACCGGAGGACTCCACTTAGTACAATATGCAGAAGGCAAACAGGAAAAGCCCACTGTGGCAGAATAACTTCATGAATATCCTTGGTGTTAAAATGTGAACGTTGCTTGCTTAGGAACAAAATGGTGAAAAAAAGACTTCATACAGTTGGTGAAAAAACTTAAAGGTAGACTACTGGCAACTAAAATTAGTTCTCTCAACAATCATAATCAAAATGTGCAGCACTTTATTGCACTTTTCCTTGCAGGAGTTGCTCCAAATACGGTTATGCGGCCAGAATTGAGTGTGGTATATCTGAATTTGTTTTACAAGCTCATATGCTACTGGAGTGCACTTCTCGCATTGTGATGACCATTCTTATGCCTCTCTGCTGAAAACAAAATACTGCTTATAACGAGGATTTACTGCAGTTGCACGCCGACCTGGTTACACTAACACAAATAAATGTGAAGAAGAAATACGAAGAAATGCTCAGTCTTACAAGAAAAATATGCAAGTGGACTGTCTCTGCTAATCCTTTGAGGGTCACTGCCATGCATGTAGAGTGGTGGAAACAAATCGTGTGGTCACGACCATAAATATGAGGCGGCGAAAGAACATATAAATAAGCATACCTTTTAAGAATGAAGTGTCCCCAAGCATCAAATTACAGATTCTGTAACCTTCTGCGACTTCTACAAAAATCCTGATTGTGCTGTTGCCCCTTGGCTTCTTCCAAAACTGATCTTTCTCTTTATTCTATGGTGTCCATCACTGCAGTAGTTTGGGAGTATTCAACTAGTTTAATGTTTTGTGAGTGTCATTACATTTAAAAAATGTGATTATGCTAGTTTGCCCTGCATGCTACAATAAACATGGTGTAAAACAGCGGACACTAAGAAATCTTTGTCACTTTGTGACCTAAAAAATTATTTACCCATTTTTTTTCTCGAAAGGTCACCCTGAAGAACGATCCAGAATAAAAATATAACACTTAAATTGGGGGACGTTTGCCAGAAAATATGTGATCCTCAAAGGGTTAAACATGAACACCTACAAAGCTCATTCAATCTTTGATAAATCTAAACCCATAGTACTTGAGCACTGGTTTATAATAACGCTGAAAACAGGCAAGTGCGTCCTTGAATTAAGAAAGCAGGAGACATTTCCAACAATTTCAGAGTGGGAGCTGTGGACATGCCTCATGTTCTGTAATAAGCTTTATACAGTAGCTGCCAAGGGCCTATGAGTACTGATCATTTTATGGGAACGTGAGGAAAAGTCAAATAAATACCTTTGTTTTTTCCACATCCTAGAATACAATGTGATAAATTGGATCTTAATTGGTTGAGTGCCTAGAATGAATGGACATTGCTAAACATAGCAATGTTGACAACGAATTTGGCCACTGTTCCTATTGTTGCTTTCATCGAAACAACCAAACAATTATGCCCCGTAACTTAAGCTCATTCTGCTTAAAGGCTACTGTCTGCCACCACATGGACCTCCTTCAAGACAGGAGCAACTTTAATTCAATGTGGTCTGTTGAAATAGGTGAAACCACTATGTTTTGCATTACAGAATCTGGAGGGCCATTTTGATTGCTGAAATTTGGTGGAAGTGCTGTCCCTCGAGTTGAGCAGTAACTGCACTTGAGCATAGCTTCTCCACAATTCCTATAACAACACTTTCAGGCTACTTAAGCACACCCGCTATAGCAACAGATTGGTAGTTGCTTCATTGCAACTGTTCATTGCAATGACAGTCAAGTAGTGCAACTAATGCGCAAATACACCTAACTTTGTCAGTTGGAGCCACCAATCACTTCTGGCAGTGAAGGCTGCTTTTAAAATTTAGCACTTTAGTATGGAGGCGTTAGAGACTTGAGATCAAATGAACATTCATTCCAAATAGTAGGCTATTGTAGCACGTAGTTGCAGACACAGGCTACTTGAAAGTCATTTGTTGTGCTAATAGCAAGCTGGTAATTCCAAGTACAAAATGTGAAGGCAAAAATGCAATGGGTAAAAGGATGTACGGTACTTGCCTATAACAGCGTTGACCCTGATAAGGCCAAGAGCCTCTTTTTGCCTATTGGTGGTGGTGTTTCCGAGAAATAAGTGGCCCATGAGGTTCTCCTCAGTGAACACATGGTGAATCAAGGCCCTTGCAAACTTGCCTGGTCCACCATGGCAAGCTGTGCCAGGATCATCTGAATGAGCACCTCTCCAACCTATGTGAAACGGCACGTTTAGGTAAATAATATTAGTGAGGTAGTTTAAGGATTTTAAGCACATTTACACAACAGCCATACTCCGAATAAATCACAGAAATACTGCCTGCTCCAGACCTAAAATGTCAACTAATGTCACTAATAAAAACAACTAAAACTAATGTCATAGCTTGTTATACTGTTGGGATGCCATGTGCTTCAGAAAAACAAGGATTCACCCAGTACAAAATAAAATAGTAAGTAAACCAAAGCATTGAAAACTTTAATGCAAGTAGCATTTTTAGGATACTTCACATACTTTCGGGTGTCTGTCTAACTATTTTCCAGCCAATTTGTGTCACTTGGTGGTCAATGGCCTAATGGGTAGGGCTGCTATGTAGACGGGAAGTGGGTTAATAACCATCTGATGGACCTGCTTGGATCTCTGGGTATGTTACTCAGAGTATGTGCCATTCTTCAATGAACCTCTTTCACGCCATCGTGGGCAACTGCTGCTTGTGTTGGCAAGCAGCAGTAGCAAGCAGCTCAAACAGGAAGATAACTGTCGACGTTAATGCGATATTACCACTACACATCAGATTCGCTTGCTGTGTCCCAGACCTACTCAGCTGAATGTGTACATAAGACACAAAGACAGGGTGTGCCTCATCCACCTCATCAAATAAATGAATTGACTCCCAAATGACGTGACGCTAGACGATGAATGGCCAAAGAATTCACCTCTCGCATTCCGCCTGTGGCGTCTCCAGGCTCATTTTGATTCTGAAAACAGATGTCAGTATTAAAATGTGACGCCACGATAACTCAAAAGCAACAATCAAAACATCTACATGGACGATTAGGCCGGCACAAATGGATGGATATAAATGACTGATTGAAAACAATAAAGCATGGCTGCTCTTGCCACTGGCAGTGTGAGGTGGGCAAATAATTTATTTTTAATTTCTCTCCTAAATTTTAAAATTATTTTTTCTCATCTACTGCATGAACTGTTGCGGCCACATCTTAAAGGTAGCTCGTTCATATAAAACCAGTGTTGCATTTTTTACTCCCCGTCTAACTGCTGCTACTGCAGTTTGCTTACTCTCTAAGTATTCCACAGAACTGCTCCACCAACAAACCATTGTTCCAAGCTTATGGCAAAGCGTCATTTAGATCACAAGGATACGCTCCCCTTTAACTCTCTCTCCTCTTTAGTGTGTGAATTCAAAGCAAAAATAACTTATTGACATAGCTGTCTGCTTCTATCTCATAAAAAGCCTTGCTAATTTTTGACATTTGTCGATAACGCTTACATGCCACTGGGAGCACAGTGGGACGACACAGCAAATATGCCCAAGCATCTCGTTCCTTTACTGATTTTCGAACTTAGTTATATCAATCAGTTACTGAAGGGCCAAAGGCTGAAACTTCACACGATGACATTATTTTGAATGTTTCATCCCACTAAAGCAGAACATAGCATCCCACAGAATCTGCCTTTTCCGTGAATATAGAGCGCCTACGCGAAGGCGTTAGCGCGAAGTACTCGATGGCGTCGAAGGGAGATAATGGTTAAAAAAAAAGTTCACCGCGCGCGTACCGGTGGAAAACAAACCACACATAACCTGATGATTTCACAGCATTCACTGGCATCAGCCCTTTTTTAGCTCACCTATCACATAGAATCACATGTACGCCATTGCAATTCTTTATTATTATCGCGCCACAGCGCGTGTCTACCGCACGGCGTGTCAGCACTCTGGGCACTCGATCCTCAAGCGAACAGCGCAGCAGAATACATTAGAACGGCAAAACGCCCCGCGCATATTTTCGCCGATCCCGACACGCCATGTAGTATATGCACGTCAATGGACGGCGTTGCGCGAACGAAATATACTTGATTACAGTACAGTTCGGATTATTTCACGTCGCATTGTTTCCAGGAAAACGGCAAAGCACGAGCGCTCATTAATAAGGCTAATTTCAATCGGTGCTGGAACACCGTAGCAAACATCGTGGCGCGCACAACATGCCCTGTTTTAGCTGGCTCCACATAGCTGCCCACCAAAACGGCACAGCACGAGCGCTCATTAATAAGGCTAATTTCAATCGGTGCTGGAACACCGTACCAAAAATCGTGGCGCGCACAACCACGGCCGGGCTCGACTGGCGCGCGCGTTCGCAAGAAGCGAGCGCGCGCGCCAGTCGAGCCAGTCGAGCCCGACCGTGACACAACATGCCCTGTTTTAGCTGGCTCCACATAGCTGCTTTACGTTGCCGCAAGCGCGCTGTGAAGTTAAATCAGGACAAAACTCCATGCTCAAGATCACAAATCTAGTGCTGCACAACCAATTCTCGCAACGGAAGGATAGTACTAGTAATGAAAACGAGCACAGAGGCGCGTGGAAGACACGCACGGGCTCTGTACGCACTTTTTCTGATAGCGTCGCAATGAACGAGCAAGTGGAATTCGAAACACTCACTCACCTTCGATGTGGCTGAGTCGGAGGCGATCATGGTGATCTTCGAGGCACCGTGTAGCCCATAAAGACCGAGCAATAAGTTGTAATATACCAAAGATGTCACAGCGAGGCAAAGGGCACAGAAAACACAGCAAACTCATCACGCAACCCGCACACATACGCCGCACGCACAAAGTTCCGGAATCCGCCAAAGAGACTAGAGTCAACAGCGCAAGCGCGCATTCACACAAAAACGCGCATACAAATCCACGCTTTCATAGATGTGAATTGTCATATTTATGAACAAATGTTGTAATATAATGGTATTTCTTAACAATTTCTGTGGTTTGCAAGAGTGTGAAAATTTTCTGCTTAGCTTCCTTGAGGAACTATTTTCTTTATCGCGGTAACGCAGTGCGCCGGCCGGTCACGTACGGAGCGCGCGGGAAATAGTGCAAAATTCAAACGTCGCAAATGTCGCGCCCTATGTGCGCGCACAGTTTTCATCGTTTGTATTAAAAAGAAATATTTATTTTAATACGTGAAGCAACCGGCGCGAAATGAACTACGGACCAGCAACGCACACAACTGTCGCTGTTCGTGCTTGTTAGTTTGACATCATCACAAACGGTAGACAGCATGCCGTCCCACTGAATAATAATTTGTACCTGTGCTGAACTGCGCTATGATTTGCCACCGGCAAATTATAACAGCGTAGATTGTGCGTGGTGGCCAAGCAGTTTCCCAGCACACTGGCGAGCACCCCGTCTCTACGTGTTACAGAAAAGACCTAGGCTTTCATGTAAAATATGGACACCACGTCGCAGAGATCACCCAAACTTGTGTCATTTTATTGTGCGCTAAGGGCTAACAACGAAACAAAACGCACTCTTTAAAAAACATATTTATTTATTATGCTTACATACTACTTTTCCCACCATCTTGCCCATATTTAACATGGAGGCAATGCCGTGTTTGACACAGACAGGGCACTGGCCACTTACAATAGAAGCCTATGGGAATCCAGGAGGTGCCCAATCATCGGTCATTGGTCACTGCTTGTTGGGACGTTTGTGTCTATATATATATATATATATATATATATATATATATATATATATATATATATACAGGGTGGTCATTGTTAAGTCTTACGGAAGTTTAGAAATCGCCTGTGGCAGGTAGCATAATTCTTATTATTGAGCTGGGTTAATCGATGAGGCGGACATTAGTAGCACGAGCAATCGAAACACACATTCAACGAATTAAGAAGAAATAACTAATTAACTTCTTATTTTATTACTTTACGACACATATTGCGATTTACGAAATTGAGCCGGTGATCTTTTCAGGCGTATCCACTTGGAATGAATTTCCAGAATGACACCTATTTGGAGATATGCGCCATCAAACTCGCCGTAAAATGCACTGTTGTTACACTTACTTTGTTACCAAAATGCTGTTTTATACATAACTAAAACGTAACTAACTAAAGTAACTAAAACGCCCATGTATTTGGTCCCACACTTTGGGCAATAATATCTCGAAACTGGTGTTATACTGGAAATTCATTTTAGGCGGATGCGTCTTGCAAACTCACCGGCTACAATTCATATATTGCAATATGTGTCGTAAAATAATTAACTAAGAAATTCATTAGTAATTTTTTTGTTAATTATTAGAATATTAGTTTCAATTTCTTGTGTTACTAATGTCCGTTTCTTCGAATAACCAAGCTAAGTGATAAGAACTATGCTACCTGCCACAAGCGATTTTTAAAATTTTCGTAAAACCTATAATTTTGAACACCCAGTATATACAGGGTGTCCCAACTTTCTTGCACCGACACTTAAATACAGGCAAATGCCACGTAGCAGGACAGAACCAAGGTAATGTTGTTTGCCGTCGCTTACAGATACTCAATTTTTTGCATTAGATAACTAATTAGATAATCATTATAATTATAATTATTAATCAAATAATAATAAATAATTAGCTTCTCAGATATTATATTTAGCTGAAAAGTGTCAATCAGAAAATTATAGAGCAACAGGAAAAACTCCCGATACAGCTTTCTGTTGCCCAATACGTGGTACATAAAAGTGTTTTTCCGAGCGTGAAAGAAGTCCGCGGATACACGCTAGTGCCTCGAGCGGCTAGTTGTGCGGCAATTTTGCGTGTATTCGCGGGCTTCTTTCGCGCTAGAAAAAAAAAAGAAAAAGAAAGAAAATCAATTTTATGTTGCACGTATTGAGCAATAGAAAGCTGTATCGGGAGTTTTTAGTGGCAGGAGCGTCGAGTGCCATTTGTTCTTTGGACAGTACTTCCGGTTCACCTCCTGAGATGATCAAGAGGTGAAAATAAATCGAAAAAAATAGTACAGTACAAAATTCACGAATTTCATTATAGATATGATATCAGAGCATAAGTTTAGCTATAAGTTGAGTTACTGAAGTGTCTGGAATAATTAGAAATAATTAGCTGAGA
The DNA here is from genome assembly GCF_013339745.2 of Dermacentor silvarum. Taxonomy (NCBI): domain Eukaryota; kingdom Metazoa; phylum Arthropoda; class Arachnida; order Ixodida; family Ixodidae; genus Dermacentor; species Dermacentor silvarum. The sequence goes on from NC_051154.1 coordinate 418,255,183, forward strand.
CGACCGGGGATGCAATCCAAGTAAATCAGAAAAATAGAAAAAAAATGGTTCAGTTCAGAATTCATGACTTTCATTATAGATATGATATCAAAGCATAAGTTTTGTTGCAAGCTGACTTGCTGAAGTGTCTGGGATAATTATAAGTAATTAGCTGAGACCAGATTAAAAATAAATCAGGAAAAAAAGAAACAAAGTAGTACAGTGCAAAATCCATCGGTTTCTTTATAGACATGATATCAAAGCATAAGCTTAGTTCAAGTTGAGTTACTGAAGTGTCTGGAATAATTATAATTGATCAGAAATCACTTATTACTGTTTACCAAAGCACAGAACACCAACGCCGGGATGCGAGTGCCAAAAAGAAACACCTAAGTCAAAGTTTAAGGTTGCCTACTCTTTTAAGCATGAAATGCTTTTAGCTCCCGTTGTCGGCGATCTTCAAGTAACCTTGAGCCAAAAGCCAAAGCTGTTATCCGGGCATTCAAAACGAGAACATGCCGGCAAGTTGAAAATGAAATTTTGTCACCCGTAGGAACGAGTACAACTGTGGCATGGACGTAGAGTGCAATATAGCGTACTGTACATGCAATGCATTGTACTTGATATAAACAAAACATATGAGCAAACAAAATAGCAAATGGTGTCTGCTTGACACTGGCTTTGCCACACATCAAAAACCACTATGACAAGTTGCGAGAACAAAATGAGGTCATCCGAGCAACCAGTCAAACTTGAAAAAAGGCGGTCTCTGGCACCAACCCTTTACTACACATGCTAGTTACTCTCCAAACAAATTACAAAAAAATATTGCTTGCGGGTTCTTCCCAATGTTTCTTGACAATATCACTCAAGCTGTAACTTCTATTACGCTGAAGTTTTGTCATTTCCAATAGCAACGTTCAAAAGGCAGATAGATACAGGGGCAGATTGAGTGGGCCGATCCTGGAGGTAGTGCAGAAAGGGTCCAAGATCAATGGCACCCCTTTTATGTGGGCCGATCCTGGAGGCAGTGCAGAAAGGGTCCAAGCTCAATGGCACATATCCCCTGTGGGCACGGGGACCTCTAACGCTTCCTTGAACTGCCCTTGTCATACGTGGGACCCAAAGAGACAAAGTTAACAGCCCTTCCTCTGTCGAGAAAATGGAGTACTGACTATTGATATGTTGTTGGCATATTGTTGAGGAATTGTTGACACAATATCATTTCAATAATGCCTCAATAGTTATTGAACGTACACAACAATACCTCAACAATAATGTTGTTGAGCGCTTCACAACAGTAAAGTCATTGACTAATTGTTGTTGACATATTGTTGAATAATGTTGAGTATTATTGAGAAGTGTTGAGCAATATTGACATTGAATATATATCTGAAAGCAAAGCTTGTCGCCGTAAGCATCTTACGTAAGCAAAGGCATATCTTACGTAAGCAAAGCTTGTCGTCCGATTCTAGTAAGCGAAGCTTGTCGTCCGATTCTAGCATGCCGATTCTAGCGTGACGGCTTCCGAAGCCCAGGCGAAACGTCAGCGAAGAGCCGCCGACCCTGAATTTAGGGCAAACGAAGCGGAATGCCTGCGGCAGCGTCCTCTTGCCACAAGCTCCCCCAGTTACGACTCGAGAGATAGGCATTTGGTTCAAGTTATGTGACACTCTATATATTTAGTGGTGATTAAGTGAATAATAAAACGATATATATGTGTAAAACACATACACGTCTACATGTGTGTGTTTCAGATATATATTTAATGTCAATATTGCTCAAAAATTCTCAATAGTACTCAACATTATTCAACAATATGTCAACAACAATTCGTCAATGACTTTACTGTTGTGAAGCGCTCAACAACTTTATTGTTGAGGTATTGTTGTGTACGTTCAATAACTATTGAGACATTATTGAAAGGATATTGTGTCAACAATTCCTCAACAATATGCCAACAACATTTCAATAGTCATTTTTATAAGGGAATGTTTCTAAATACGCTTGGCCCATTGAAAAATCCAGTTTCTCTCTCGCTCTCTCTCTCGCTCTCTAACTTATATATATATATATATATATATATATATATGTATTCAAAAAAGGAAAAAAAGACGAACGTTTATGGTATACTTACTGACTGACGTTTCGGCCGGAGGTCCGGCCTTCGTCGGAGTGAATATATATATATATATATATATATATATATATATATATATATATATATATATAGAAGTATACAGGGTGTTTCAGCGAACACTTTCAAAATTTATTTAAGGTTGCCTGTGGCAGATAGCCCAATTCTAGTTAATGAGCTGGTCTACTCGAAGAGGCGGACATTAGTTGCACAAAATATTGAAATGAATAATCTACTAATTAACAGAAATTTACTAATTAAGTTTTTAACTAATTACCTGATGGCCCATATTGCAATTTACAAATTGTAGCCGTGGAGTTCGCAAGGCGGGTCCACTTGGAACTAATTCTCAGGGTGACACCACTTTGGAGATAATAATTCCCGAACTTTGCGGAGAAATGTATTGGCGTTCCAGTTAATTTTGTGCTTCAGTGCATAAAGCGACGTTTTGTTAAGAACCTAACTAGAACGCCAATGCATTTCTCCGCAAAGTTCGGGAATTAATATCTCGAAACTGGTGTCATCCCGAGAATTCGTTCCAAGTGGATCCGCCTTGCGAACTCCACGGCTATAATTTTTAAATTGCAATATGGGTCATCAGGTACTTAAATAAAAACTTAATTAGTGAATTTCTGTTAATTAGTCGATTATACATTTTAATATTTTGTGCAGGTAATGTCCGCCTCTTCGAGTAGACCAGCTCATTAACTAGAATTGGGCTATCTGCCACAGGCAACATTTAAGGATTTTTGAAAGTGTTCGCTGAAACTCCCTGTATATATATATATATATATATATATATATATATATATATATATATATATATCACCAATGACAAGAATTCACAGTGCAGGAGTAACGTAATATAAAAAGTTAGCGTTTGAGATGATTGATAAAAACTCTTTACGCGTAATGGATTTGTACTATCGAACAACGCGGTCTGGCAAAATGTTTCACTCTGCAGTGGTATTAGGCACAAAATGTGGATTAAAAGACGGCGTCCATTCATGCAAGCGGTGGATGCTGCAAGAGTTAAAAAGGCGACGAGATGTTGGTGGGATAAGAAGGTTTCCATGTAGTTGTGGGACGTTATTGGCCTCGAAGACATGCCATGGCGCGATCTGCTGGAATCTTTCCGTGAAGCGGTACAGGCGGCGAAACGTTCGGCAGCGGTTCCGCTACGGTTAATTCCGCAATCTAGCGCGTACATACCAGTCTGGTGGGTCGAGCAGCAAAGATGTTTCAGCGACCCAGCAGCCTCGTAATCATAAACATTTAACTATAAAATTTGCAGAGATACTAACGCAAAATGTTAACGAATAGCATGACAATTTATAAAAATCAATGAAGAGCAAATAACAGAGATAGCAAGAAACAAAGAGAAGAAAGTCGAGGTGTTTCTTACAACAGTATGGGGATATAAAGAACTAGCAGACGTTATGCAGCCGGAGATAAGACAGACACGGAAAAAAAATGTTGGATTGGAAATTGGAAGCTACGCAGGTGGCGCAATAGGGAAATAAAGCAAGCTGTAGAAGAGCGTAAGCAGGCGTGAAGGGATCGTCGAGACGCCAAAAAGTTGGGATTACACGAAGAAGAGGTGCTACTTCGATGGAACAAATACCGAGAACAAAAAAAAAATGGAGACGAGTGAGATCGTGCAAGATAAAATTGAATGCACAAGTGAACGTTGGGTGCTTAACATTCGCAAAAGAAAGAAACGCGCACCAATAAGATTTTGGAGCTATGTAAGAGCACTCGGAGCTCGAACTAAAAATTCGCAAACGACAATAAGGGATCAATGCGGTAACGTCTTCGAAGGAGGCGATGCGCTGCGGTACGTCACAGACGTTATTGGGGTTATCGACACGAAAGAAAGCGTTGTTCAGACTCAAACAGATCCAGCAACGACAGGGAAGTCTGAGATCAAGATTTAGCATGTAAAATTTCTGCTGGGAAAACGCAAAAGAAAACTTTTCTAATAACACGGCCACAGGACCAGATGAAATCTCAATACAGGTAATGAACAACCTCGGTCCAAAAAACAAGGCACTGCTGACTAATACCATAGAGCAAGTGATTAGAACGAAGAATATTCCTGTTGCATGGCGCGAAAGCAAGATGAACCTCACCTACAAAGGCAAAGGTGATCAGGCGAGCTCGTTAGAGTAACGTCGGCGATATATAGAATGGCAAAGCAATGCATAAAATTCAAATTGTCCAAGTGGGTGGAAAAAAAAATGGTTTGGCTGCGCGCGTTTCCCGGCTGCGCAGCGTTTCCCGGTAAACATTACGGTTACATAAGCAGCATTTGCCAGGAAGCGTGAGAAGCAGTCAGGGATTTTTGAATGCTGTCGCGGCCCACTCTTAAAAGCGAAGCATAAGCGTCCTGAAAATTTTGTTTTCGTTTTGCAAAATAAATTATTAGTATAAACTAAGTGCAGAACATTTTAAATTATAATGTTTTACGTAACAAAACCACCCTCGGATTATTAGGCACGCCGTAGTGGGGGACTCCGGGATAATTTGGACCACCTGGGGTTCTTTAACGTGCACATAAATCTAAGTACGCGGGTGTTTTCGCCCCCATCCAAATGCGGCCGCCGTGGTTGGGATTTGCAGCCCGACACCATAACAACCGACGGTGGGTATTGCCGAACTTTTTTTAATAATGGCTTCAGCTAGAAACTGCCACTACGAAAGTAAAAAATCGCCGACTCAAGTGTTTGCAACTAAGCACTATTGATGGAGCTTGCCTTTAAAGGAAGCCCGCGATATACAAGAATTTCAGCGCCCCCAGCCGACGATAAAACGGCAAAAAAGCCTAATCTTTCACTTTGGTGTATCTTAGTGGCACTCGCACCTCGGCGTTAATTCTAATTATTCCAGACACTTCAGTAAATCAACTTGTAACTAAACTTATGCTCTGACATATCTCTAATGAAACCCATGAATTTTGTAATGTACTATTTTTTTCAATGTTTTCTGATTTATTTTTAATTTCGTCCCCGGTCATGTCAGGAGGTGAACCGGAAGTTAATTCAATTATTCTAGACACTTAAGTAACTCAACTTGTAACTAAACTTATGCTCTGATATCATATCTATAATGAAACCCATGAATTTCGTACTGTACTATTGTTTTTCAATTTTTTTCTGGTTTATTTTGAATTTCGTCCGCGGTTGCCTCAGGAGGCTTAACCGGAAGTGCTGCGCAACAAACGAGTGTCACTCAATGGTCGTGCCACTAATAAGAAACATGCGGCCAGTCCAGCTCAAACCATGACTGACGCCGCATGGGAGTTTCGAAAAACTGTCCAACTGGCTGCATCACATGATCTGACGTCGGAGCAAGTTGACGAGAGTTCTGAGTGTTCTGACGGACTTCTACCGTGAAAATGTTTTCACCAGCGAAGGCAGTTGCTAAGTGTTCCCCATTCGCGGCCCGAGCCTACAGCTGCCGGCATTTTACCTGTTTTCCTTTTCTCTGCATCTCTGGCAATTCATGTCTTCTCTATGACTTGTAGGGGAACGTTTTGACATTCCTTCGCACGGCTCTTGTCAATGTGGTCGGTGACAGATTTGGTTTCAAGGCATTCTTCCGATGCCACTACGTGGTTGGATTTCGATTCTCTTAGACCACCCAATTTCTTTGAGCTGGCAACAGGGCCAGGATGACCACTGTAGGGTGCTGACCTTAAAGCCAATCTTGCGGCATTCTTGTGGCAACCTCAGAAGCAAGGTGTCCAGCCTCGCTCAGTGGTGAGATTGTGTGTTGATGTGTTCTAGAGTACACCATTTTCTGAAAAATAATTAAACCTATAAAACACGGTCCGAATGCAGGATATCTATGGAATAAATGTTTGAAGAAACGTCATGGAGAAATGTTAAAAACTCAAAGGCACAATTAACGATTGAAGTGTGTGACAGTTATTCACCAAGGTCGATGAAGTCGTAATCTGAGACTACCCCAGAGACACTGTTCATTGACCTATTCTGGGCGATCGAGATTGGAATGTCTCCAAATTTATCAAGATTAGCTGCTTTTTCAGGATGATTTTCGCTGCAGATTTCGAGAAGCAGAGCACCACTTACAATTTTCGTTACTGCGTAACTTGGGCCAAGCTTCTCTGCTATGCATTACGGCACTAGGCGCGGGGAAATAACTCTAGCTGGTTTGTCTTGTCGCTCAGTGTGTAGTAGCATATGGAAGAGAGTAAAGTAGCCTTTTATTTCGCTTAGGAACTGAACCGTGACATCGGTGCGGCCGTCTTCTGAGAGGGCAATCAGGAAGCCATTACTTATTGTGTTGTTATTCAGAACGCAGCACCGAGCCCGACGAGGGGACGCTACAAAGTTTGCTTACCACTCGTAGACGTCAGTTATACATCACTGCTAAGAAGCCAACAAACATAGACACCAAGAACAACATAGATGAAATTACGTGTACTTACTAATTGAAATCAATAAATAAGAAATTAATGGAAATGAAAGTGGATGAAAAAACAACTGGCCGCAGGGGGGCAACGATCCCACGTCTTCGCATTACGCGTACGATGCTCTTACCATTGAGCTACCGCTGCGCCGCTTTCCCATCCACTTTCTGGGGTATTTATGTTTTACAACTAGGAGCTAACCCTGTGATTGTTCGCCAGCGCCACCACTTACAAACCTTGACTGGATGATGAGAAGACGTGGGATCGTTCCCCACCTGCGGCAAGTTGTTTTTAACAGCGAAGCTGTTGTAGCTAACCGTAAAAAGTGCCGCCTGCCGCAAAACCTCGCCGAGCTGTAACGTCACTGCGTTGCCTAGCAACGACCTCGCGGAGCGTCTTGTGCCTTGCCTCCTCTCCGTGCGGCGCACATGCTGCCTTGACGTTAAGGAGAGGGAAGGAGAGCATGCGCGCGGCGCGCGCAATGCTCGGGAGAGGGAAAGAGAAAATTAGAGCGAGATAGAGAGAAAGAAATTGTAGCAGCACCAACGAAGCAACGCGCAGAGCTGCTGCCGACGCCGCCCGCGCTTCCCCGCTTCCCGCGTTCGCGCCGAGGAAACGCGGGCGGCGTCAGCAGCAGCTCGGCAGGTTTCGACCTGCCATGCCCCGGCAAGTGTGGAGGCGAAGCTTGGCCGTGATGTCACCGGGGAGGTAAAGCTCGGAGACGCCGCGACGGCGGCACAACTCTCGTTGACTGTGTGGCGAGTACATGTAGCCTTGACATGTGACGACAAAAGAAGATCTGGACATCCGAAGAAGAAGCTGCTCATCTCGAAGCGTCAAGCGAGAATCTGCGCGTCGACGGTGAGCCGATTCGAAATACCATGCCTAGCAGCGCTTAGCATTTCCTAGCAACAATTAGCCCAACCTAGTAAAACCTGGAAGAAGCTAGGTTGATCACCATCACCGCTGTTTACTCCAGCTTTGCACCACTAGTGCAAGCTGCCAACTTTTTTCATCCACTTTCATTTCCATTATTCATCATTTATTTATTTCAGTTAGTAAGTACAGGTAATTTCCCCTGTGTTGTCCTTGGTGTCTACGTTTGTTGGCTTCTGATGATATGATTAATAAAAATCGCGCCCCTCGGTGCCCTTTAATTCTTCTCGTTTGCTATAACCTAATGTAGTATATGCAAGGGTGGATATACTGCACAAGGATCACCCAGGCCGCCAGGAAACGTTAAACAATATGGAAGAGAGGAGATTAGAGGATAGAAAGGAAAGGAAACAGGACAGAAAAAGATAGGAGATGGGGCCAGGAAAAGGGGCAAACGCCGATTTCTCCTGGGTGGGTCACGCCAGGTGTATCGCGTACGTGAAACGAAAGGGGCCTGTTGCCTCCGCCGAGGAGCCTTAAAGGTCCAAACACCCGGCTTCGGCTGAAACTCCAGGATCCCCTTTTCGCTGGACACGCTAAGCCGCGCACAGCGATTGGGGTCTAGCTTCACCACTGGAAATGCTGGCGCCACCATCAGCGTGACGTGGTATGAGGGATCAAGTGGGCACAGCGGCCGCGTCGTCTGCTTCGGAAGCGCCGAAGCGAGCTGAAAACGAAAGTTTAGTCTCACCTGCGCTACGGTTCTGATTAAGTTAGGAAGTTTTCCCGCTTCTGGTGTCTGCATGACAACACTTGAGAGCACTATAATAGGTATGTGGTTGCCTTTGAAGGCGTCCGACATGGTACGCTCGGTACCGCAGTGCCGTACGCGTACGCAAAAGAGCCCCGTGTCAGCCTTCACACGTATCCGCGTGCCAAGAAGCGGCGTGTAGCTTGGATCACGAAACTTAGAACCCGCAAGCAGCCGTCGGCTACAACTCGGGTGTGTAGCAAGCACTTCCGCGAGGAAGATTTCTGCTACGGCATCGGACTGCGATGTTCGGTGAGTAGCATGCAGAAAGCGCGCACTGAGACGCCCGCCTGCGCGCGCTGCCCGGCTAATGTCATGAAGCTTTGATATATGAACTTCGTGATGCTAGATACTGGCGAGTTCATCAGAATGGAAAGGAAACGGTAAGAACCACACTCAAAAAAGGCATGGCATATGGCATGGCAGTACAATGAATGTACTGGATCAACAAACAGATGCAGCGGGAAATTGCTCGCTTAGAAGACCGATAAACATACAGTGCAACGCAACTTGAGAAATAACGATATTGAAACGTCCAAGAATTTAGAAGAAAAAAAAACAATGACTTAATCGTCGCGATGGCATATATCAATTCGCCGTATGCGTCGAAGTCCCTATAGTTATAACGAAATTATTTTCGAACAGCTGTGATAGCGACCACGCAACAATGTTGGCTTGTGTACTGTCAAATGTTCATATGCTGCGGCCTAAAGCTCACGGCACGGTGCGAAAACGCGATCGCAGCGAAAGCGAAACATCGTGCGTGGACATGCATGCAGGCGCACAGTCGGTCGCTGCGAACAGTGCGATCGCTACATTGAGGCTTCATTCTGTTAGGTTCCATTTGGTTATACAGACAGCACACTATAAGATATCACATAGTCAGCTCTCGGCGATTGCCTACATTCCACGCAAGAAGCTTGTTCGGGGGACTCCATCGCGGCGACCGCGCGCAATAGGCGTTCAATGGGTATTCGGTAAAATGATAAACAAATGAGTTGTGGCGCGAGGAAAAGAAGAAGGAAAACCAAGGGGAGACAGGATAGGGCGCCAAACTTTCAACTAGTTTTATTCCCAGCACATCACCCAAATATATACATTTCCAAAAATGCGCACAAAGACAAGGCGCAGCACGTGTCACAGGCTACCTCACTGCGCTATTAAAAACAGACATTCACTTTTCTAGAGGGAAACAGAAGGCACGCTGACACAACCCTTCCTCCTTACGTGATACGCCTCGAGCAGTTCACGGGCCAACACTTATCTGCTTCTTCCTATCACGCGCGTGTCATCAAACCGTGGTGCACAGCCAGGCGAGGCACAATGGAACGGCAGGTGTTAACCCACGCCATTTTATTGCGATAGCAATTATATGGACACTCCAAAGCAGATTTCTGCCGTCGGCGTCGCCGTCGCCGTAGCCGTCGCCGTCGCCGTGAGGTTCCCTATGACGTCATTTGGAGAAGAAATCGTCGCCGCGCGCCGAACGCTGTATGTGCGAGTGAAAGGGCGCGAGGGGCGCGTCTTTCACGGGGAGTGAACGCACGGCGGAGAACAAACGCGCGTTTTGCGCCGTGCTCGCTTAAAGGCTGCAGAAGTAGGCGTCTCTTTTCTCCTTTACAATCACCATATATGTAGAGCAAACGCACCTTCTTCCGACGCGCGAGAAGCCGTGGGGGAGGGAGAGGGAAGGGAGGCGACGTTTAGCTGCGGCACCAAGTGCCTATTTATATCACAGGCTCCGGCAACAGTCACCAACGCCGCACGCATTTTGAACGAACGCGGGCAAAACGCCGATGGCGTCGACAACAGTTCTGCGTGTTGCCGATGCTGCTGCATGTCCAAGTTTATACAGCTGATAAAGCTGCTATCATTACTCCGTATAGCTCTCTAAAAGTTTGCTATCGCAATTGATGCTTCGCCTTTCAGGTGAAACTGCGACCACTTTTTTAATCGATAACACATGCTCCCTTAGGCGGTCATTAACACAGCGGCCTGTTTGGCCTATATATGACTTGCCACAGCTCATCGTAATTTCGTAAACGACGCCCACCATGCAACGCAGTACCGGCTTACTGGCGTGCTTCTTTCCGCATGAAAGCTTGGCCTTTTGAATGATAGTGCCTGTAACTTATATTCCGCGCTTTTTGTTTGCAGAATGTTATTATTTTGACAGTAAGAAATTTCCCTCGCTTGCAGAGTACTTACAGAAACGGCCAAGAGGGCTCCCGCCTGGTGTTTTTATTGAGCGCCGACAGCCAAACCTATGTCGAGCGTGCCGCGTTATCGCTCATATACTACGCAAGCGATGCGCTTCCGTCAGATGGCGACTCCGTAAGTCTTCGCCCCCAATAGACTCGGTAGCGTCCAACAAACATGTATTCGGGTCAGTGGTGTCCCAACACACCAAACGTCTGCCACCTCAGGCGCCGCTGCGGGGTACTCAAGTGGTATTGCGTTACGAATATAGACCAGAGTTATCATCACCACGGCAGGACGAAGGCGATCTCCAATTACCCCTGTCTTGAGCTAGCTGATTCCAACTTGCACCTGCAAATTTCCTAACTTCATCCCCCCACCTAGTTTTCTGCCGTCCTCAACTGCGCTTCATTTCTTTCGGTATCACTTCGGTAACCCTAATGGTCCACCGGTTATCGATCCTACGCATTACGTGGCCTGCCCAGCTCCACTATTTTTCTCTTAATGTCAATTAGAATATGGGCTATCCCCGTTTTCTCTCTAATCCACACCGCTCTCTTCCTGTCGCTAAACGTAAGGCCTAATATTTTTCGTTCCATCGCTCTTTCTGCGGTTAACTTGTTCTCGAGCTTCCTTTTATCCTCCAAGTTTCTGCGCCACATGTTAGCACCGGTGGAATACAGTGATTGTACACTTTTCTTTTCAACGACATTGGTAAGCTCCTAGTCAAGATTTGGCGATGCCTGCCTTATGCAATCTAAGCCAATTTTATTCTTTTTAAAATTTCCTTCTCACGATCAGGTTCCCCTGTGAGTAATTGACCTAGATAAACGTACTCCTTTAGACTGACGATCCTCAATTATTGTTCCCTTGCCAGGCAATTGAACATTATCTTTGGTTTCTACCTATTAATCTTCAACCCCACTCTTACACTTTTTCGGTTAAGGTAACCGAAAAATCATCATTTGTTGTAATTCGTCCCCATTGTTGATGAATTGGACAATGTCATCCGCAAACCGAAGGCTGCTGTTGAGCCTCACTCCTAAGCCTTCCCAGTCTAAGAGCTTGAATACTTCTAAGCATGCAGTGAATAGCATTGGAGAGATTGTGTCTCCTTGCCTGATTCTCTTCTTCATAGGTAGCTTTCTACTTTTCTTGTGGAGAACCAATAGAGCTGTGGAATCTTTGTAGATATTTCCCAAGATATTCACGTATGCCTCCTGTACTCCTTGATTATGCAATGCCTCTATAACTGCTGGTATGTCTACTGAGTCAAATGCCTTTTCATAATCTATGAAAGCCATATAGAGAGGTTGATTGTTTTCCGCAGGTTTCTCGATTACCTGATTGATGACATGAATATGATCCATCGTCGAATATATCTTCCCGAAGCCAGCCTGCTCTCTTGGTTGACTGAAGTCAAGTGTTGCCCTGATACTATTGAAAGTTTTCTTGGTGAATATTCTATACAGTACTGAAAGCAAGCTAATGGGCCTATCAATTTTCAGTTCTCTAACATCTCCCTCCTTATGGATTAGTAATAGACCAGAGTACTCGGAGAGAAATAGATGTCTACAGTCAGACAAAGCCACATGGGCCAAATCTTGGATATGCCACCCGGTGTATAGGGAGCTTGCAAACGGGCATGCGAAGGAAGATTCATGAACCTCACCAGCAGATGTGCTTACTCGGTGATACGTATAATTATGGACATTCATTTTCGGATATTATATTTTCGATTGTTCACTTTAAAGAGGGCAGCCAGTGAAGAATTGGGGTTTTTGTTGTGTGACAGCCACAATTCGGGATTTTTCTGGTAACATAAACAAACAATAAACAGCGGTAATTGTCTAGTTTTGGCCACAAATGTTTCGGACATAAGGGAAATCACTCAAAGGAACATAAAATGAAAAAGAGAACTGCACACAAGTCATCCTACAAATTTTATATGAATCCTCATTGGCAGGCATTATTTACGCTTTTTTAAAGATACCACATATACAAAACAAGAAATATAGATGTGCTTTGCGAACCTTTCTTTCCTCTGTTGTCTGGACTTCACGAACGAAAGAAAAAAAGCGCATAAATAGTGGTCCACAGAGGCAGGCTTCGCAAGAAGTATGATAGTTTTCCTCAGTGCTTGTTGGCGTATATTATTGTAAGCACTTTGAGTATTTCTGTGTCCTTCCTAGACATATCGGGCCTTTAAACATAACTTAATTGGAAAGACGTCCTCACAACGTCACAGCTACCGTTCGCGAACAGTAATGCAGAGCAACGTCGGAGTTATAGCGAGCGTTCGGTCCACAGCGCACTGCCTCCATCTGTATGTATTGGATGTGCTGGAAATGCGGTGCGTGTCACAAGGCGCTATGTGTTCATTCGCTTTGTAAGGCCTACATTTAATCTTACCCTTTACGGAATTCGGGGAGAAACAGGGTCTAACATGATTTTCTTAACGCGTTTCGGAGGCACATAAATCAGGAATTAGCAGGATTTACCCGAAAGCAATGGATCCTGCATATAATCTGTGTGACGTGAGAGTCGTCGTTTTCTAAGAAATCAAAGGTCGAGAGGGGATAATTCTGCTACTTTATGTTTGGCAGTGCGTACGCGACCCGCGGATCTCGGTGTTTGTTACGCCGCGATTCGTGCAACGTCCACATGGTGTACCACGCAGGTCTGCTGCCACGCTCTCAAAGACGCAGTTATGTCAACCCAGCAGGAAGAGCGAGCTCCGGCGCTTCCATTGCGACCCTTTGCCCATGTCGACGTGTGACGACGTTCGTACAATTTTTATTGTGTGCGTTGTCTTTCGAGTAAACCATAGAAAGCATTTTTCATCGTTTTAACGACATCAGGTGGTTGCAGCGATTCGTGAATAGCGTGTTGTCGCGATGTGTTGATCACTCGATCCGCAATCTCTGTGGTACCACGCAACATGAATGAGGTGGCGTGAACATCATGCAGCACTAAAAAATAGAATCGTTAGCAATTAAGGATTCATTATTGCGTCGTACACTTTATATTACGATAATTGCATTATCATAACTGTGCTAATTTGATAACTCCCGCTTACTGGATACGCGTTCTTTGAGATTGGGTTCTGGCGCCACGAGAGCGCGTTTATTTTGCCTCGCAAGTTAGCTAGACGGAAAACCGCCGCCATTCTTAGCTGAAATGAAGAAACTTTATAATTTTAGACTCTCAAAACTTTATGCGTAACCATGCAGGCTCAGCTTTGTTTTTAAATTACGCGTGTTTATTGTTACCGGCATAAAAATATTCACGTCGGAAGGAACCTGGCGATCGTGCTAAAGTGCGGTCACTCACAATGGCCTAGCATGTTAAGTTCAAGCCTTTAACTGTTTGCGTTTCACAGTGAATTAGAAAAAAAAAGAAACGAACATGTGTGTCGGAAATTGGTAATATAAAGTGCGCATTAATTGGCTGCTTTTAACTTTGTTGCAACGGGATGCTGACTGCTCTGTAACCAGTGCAAGATCCGCAGATAATGCGGTAATAATTAGGTTGCACAATAATTTTAGCAGAGCAGGTGAACGCCAGCAAAACAATCGCGCCAAGGACACACAGTTTCGATGAGTGCGAGTCGCCCTTTGAATTTGCGCTTCATTCGAGTAAAAAAAAAATCTTTCGGTGCATTTCGTCCAAGAATGCAGCATTGCAAGGCAATATATAATCAGTTCACTGCAGTCAGCGCGTTTCATTACCATAAAACAGGCCCAGTTGTTCAGACCAAAGAACAGCCGTGTACATTTCAATGCATGCCGCCGACCGCTTATCCACACTAACGCGGTGACGGTACTGCCACCTGTAGCTCGATCTCGCGGCAAGTAGTAAAGAGACGGCTGAATGGATGCTAAAAGAATGCCATGGCCTACTAATATTTCAAGCTTTATGCATATAGAATGATTTAGTTTACCTCAATATGTGCACCTAAGAGTGCACGAATCCCTGATCGCGAAGATTGGAAAATGAGCGAAATGAGAGCTTCGCAATCACACAATGGACCACACTGCCGATAGGAACTGCAGCGGCCTCGAGAGGGCCCCACCGTGCAGGCAAGGGTGAGCAGCGATGGCACCTCCGAAACCTCTCTAGCCACCATACCGGTTGCACCCCACGCCCCCGTCCTGGTGACGTGAATGGTGACGAGTGGAAAGGGCGAGCAGCCCCAAGGGTGGCTGAAGCAAAAGAAAAATAAAACGAGTTGACAGTTGGGATTCACGCCGTCGAGACGTTTCTCTCTCTCCTCCGCGCGTACTCGCGTCCCAACAGTGGTGACCCGGACGAGGCTTAACGACAACCACATATCGATGCCATGGAGACTAACACCGACGCACCAGGCATCTCCGCCGTCGACGTTAAGCTACCGCCATTTTGGACAGCCGACCCAAAACTCTGGTTCCTGCAAGTGGAATCGTAATTCGCCGCCCGACGCATTACTACCGACCAGACAAAGTACCACCACGTGGTCGGCAGCCTTCCACCTACAACAGCGAGTGAAGTACGAGATCTAATGGTCGCTCCACCTGAAGTGAACGCGTACACATGATCATCATCATCATCATCAGCCTATATTTTATGTCCACTGCAGGACGAAGGCCTCTCCCTGAGATCTCCAATTACCCCTGTCTTGCGCTAGCGTATTCCAACTTGCGCCTGCAAATTTCCTAACTTCAGCCAACCAAGAGAACAGGCTGGCTTCAGGAAGGGATATTCTACGATGGATCATATCCATGTCATAAATCAGGTAATCGAGAAATCTGCGGACTACAATCAACCTCTCTACATGGCAGGGGCGTAGCCAGAAATTTTTGTCGGGGGGGGTTCATCGGCCCGACCGGGGGGGGGGGGGGGGGGGCAAGCGTCTGCTTTCCTCTACGTGACGTGATCGATAATAAATATCGGTAGTTTAAGCACACTCTATGTATGTATATCAAAGCCATGGGACCCCCCCCCCCCCCTCGCGTGTGTGTGTGCTAGAGCACTGCACGGGCTCGGGCTTACCCGAAAGCCCGGGCCGGGCCGGGTAGAACTGTTTTTTCACGGGCTCGGGCCCGGGCTTTCTGGTGGTGTGCATGTAAAGTGCAGTGAGTTATTCTCGGGCGACTGAACTCTGAAAAACATTATTTTTCGATCTCGGGCAGGGTTCGGGCCGGGTTCGGGCCGGCTTCGAGTCGGGCTCGGGCCGGGCTCGGGCCTAAGGTAAAGGGGTGGCGGGCCGGGCCGGGCGGGTAACGTAGATTATTTCCGGGCCCGGGCCGGGCCCGGGTCTCGCCATAAAAGTTTTGATCGGGCTCGGGCGGGCCACCCAACGTAATAACGGACCCGGGCCGGGCCCGGGCTGAAAAAATCGGCCCGTGCAGTGCTCTAGTGTATGCTTGTGAAGAAATTAAGTAAAAAATAATGTAAGCTCAGTAAAATACAGTAAATACGACAGGTACAGTGGGCGTTTGGAGCAACCGTCTCTCATCGCGCCACTCAATGGACCAGTCTTCGAAAACGCATCATTGAGACGACCCGCCCGATCGGAGAAGACATCATTAATTGTTAATCTCCGTTAAGCGTAGATGGCGTCGTCCTCGTCGGGGCGAAGTGCGTTTCACAAGTCAAGGACGGCTATACACGTGAAAATGCACGTGTGACCATGCAGGCTATATACCTACTCCCATAGCAATAGCTTGTTCGTTGCGTCTTTGCGCTAGAAAACTGAAATACGCGCAAAAACGAGTAATGCTTTTTTTTTTTTTTTACGAAGCTTTCGTCGCCTTGCATTTCCTGCGGCAAGTGCATGGGCCGCTGTGTCTTCCGCTGTGTGCGAGCGTGCAGCCGTCATTCGCCTTTACGTCAACAGATTCAGAATTGTACAGAATATTTCACCGCACTGCATAGTTATGGCATGTGTACGCACTTTAAGTAGTGCGTGCGAGTCATTTCTGCTTCACTTAGACCGGTGCAAACAGGAAGCGGCCTTGTACCTCACAGATACTCGACTGATTGGTGCACTAGTGATGCAGGAATGAACTCTGGTCTTGTTCAGTGCATAGTGCACATAATCAATTTCTCAAGACGCGTGAACTCCGACGAGAACTGAGGACTGGCCTGCAACAAGAGTTTACTTACGCTGTACTGCGCACATGTAATCCATGCTTGTCGGCTGTGTGTTTCGTGCATTCTGTTGCGAGTCGGTGGAATTTCACTGCTGGCATCAACCCTTTGGTGTGTACATTGCTGGTTTGGGATTCCACAACACAACAGCAACTACCAGCCTTTCGTAATTGCTGGTTAGGGATTCAGCAACACAACAGTAACTACCAGCCTTCCGTAGGGGCGCAATCGCAAACGATAGACGTTTTGCGCTGCAGTCTATGGCTACGTTCACACTTGGGAAGCGGCAAGCGGGTGGAGAGGCCAAAGCGGCCGGAAAGGCCTAAGCGGCCGGAAAATATTTTCCGCGCATGTCCAAGTTCACATTTCTTTTGCTACCACCGCGGCCGCCGCTGCCGCTTTCGTCCACATCCATCTAGTCTGCGTACGTTTGTCGGCGTGGTGGCGCTCATTATCGCATTATTTCGAGCGGTATGTTCATTCACTGACCCACCCGTCATCAAAAGTGATCATCTTGCGCAATTTCGCGTGTCATCTGCGACCTTCGGTAAATTCCTCCTTGGCGTTCTGTCATTCTCCTCACACGGGCGCGGTAGCGCTGTGTCACAGGTTGCTGCCTAGGCGTGATTATATTTCTTTAATAGCTTTTATTTACAAGTTGTAATAACATTACATCATTTCGTATTATTTTCGGCCCCTCCAGGACACGAAAGTGGCAACGGGAACACCAAAGCTAAAACCCGGGCTGGCCCTTTGTGTTGAGGCTCGCCGAAGCCTGCGCGTCCTACGTGAGACCTACGCTCCCAATCTATCGTCGCGACGAGAAAAGCACCCCGCGACTTCTGCAACATACCGTGCACGTGCGCGGAGAATTATGGAGCGCCAACGAGGAATCTGCCTAACTATTGTCTGTCATGGAAGTGGAAGAAGAAATGGCTTTTATACTTCTACCTACTTGTTTTCTAGAAATGGACAATGAATAAACGGAAGACAAGAAAACCTCGGAAACGGCGGTGGTGGGTTCGCCTGGCTTTGCAAAAGCGCGAGAAGTTGGGTCACGCGACTCCGTTGGCTTCGTTGCCGCGCCTCCGGTCGCGCGACGTTGAATACTATCGCGAGTATTGCTGACAGTACGTTTTAGTACTTCTCTTGTCGTAGAGCAAGGGGTGGTTCTTGATCGCGTCGATCAGCATTGCAGCCTACAGTTTTGGTGCCATGTTCAATGTTACGACCGGAAGTTTACATGCTAGTGTAGCTTCCGGTCGAGCAGAACGACTTTCCGCCACGTTTCCGCTTCGCCATGGCGAAAAAATCGGTTTTTCTGCCTGTTTTGCCGCCTAGGCGGGCGGATTTTTGCAAGATTTTGCCGCTTCCGCCAGCTTCGAGACCAAGTTCCTACGCGAACGCGGCATAACCGGCACCTGAAGGGAAGCGGCGGAAATGTATACCGGAAATTTCGACCACCTGGGGACTTTAACGTGCACCTAAATCTAAGTAAACGGGCCTCGAGCATTTTCGCCTTCACCTAAAATGCGGCTGCCGCATTTGTTGCTTCATTTGCTGCGCATTTGTTGTTTCAGAATGCGGCCGCCACATTCGCGCCCAACACCTCACAGAGTGTCAAGGCCTTGACAAACACCGTGACAGTTTTTTTCCATATGCAGACATGATTCGCTGTAAATTACCAACCCAAACGGAAGCGCCCAGGAATGAAAGTGTGAAAGTAGCACCGGTTTCTTGAAATACGTCAGCGCGAAGCGACGAGAGCAAAGGGTGGGTTAGTGGGGGGGGGGGGGGGGTGCACAAAATTTCGGGGGGGTTTGAACCCCCCCAACCCCCCCCTTGGCTACGCCACTGCTACATGGCGTTCATAGATTATGAAAAAGCATTTGATTCAGTAGAGATACCAGCAGTCATAGAGGCATTGCGTAATCAAGGAGTACAGGAGGCATACGTGAATATCTTAGCAAAGATCTACAAGGATTCCACAGCTACCTTGGTTCTCCACAAGAAAAGTAGAAAGTTACCTATCAAGAAAGGGGTCAGGCAAGGAGACACAATCTCTCCAATGCTATTCACGGCGCGCTTAGAAGAAGTATTCAAGCTCTTAGACTGGGAAGGCTTAGGAGTGAGGATCAACGGCGAATATCTCAGCAACCGTCGGCTTGCAGATGACATTGTCCTATTCAGCAACAATGGAGACGAATTACAATAAATGATTGAGGTCCTTAATCGAGAAAGTATAAGAATTGGGTTGAAGATGAATATGTAGACGACAAAGATAATGTTCAATAGCCTGGCAAGGGAACAAGAATTCAGGATCGCCAGTCAGCCTCTAGAGTCTGTAAAGGAGTACGTTTATCTAGGTCAATTACTCACAGGGGACCCTGATCCCGAGAAAGAAATTTACAGAAGAATAAATTTGGGTTGGAGTGCATACGGCAGGCATTACCAAATCCTGATTGGGAGCTTGCCACTGTCGTTGAAAAGAAAAGTGTACAATCATTGCATTCTACCGGTGCTAACATATGGGGCAGAAACTTGGAGGTTAACAAAGAAGCTCGAGAACAAGTTAAGGACCGCACAAAGAGCGATGGAACGAAAAATCTTAGGACTAACGTTAAGAGACGTGAAGAGAGCGGTGTGGATCAGAGAACAAACGGGGATAGCCGATATTCTAGTTGACATTAAGGGGAAGAAATGGAGCTGGGCAGGCCATGTAATGCGTAGGATGGATAAACGGTGGACCATTAGGGTTACAGAATGTATACCAAGAGAAAGGAAGCGCAGTCGAGGTCGGCAGAAAACCAGATGGGAAGTTAGGAAACGCGTACACAACGCTCGAACTCATCGCCGCTCATCAGCCGCCTCACGCCATCAAAGCCTCAGCGACTGAAACAGCTGCTACACGGCGCTGAGCTCGGCGACCGGACCCCTAGCCAATTGTTGCGCCACATGCAACAGCTGCTCGGCACGACGACCACCGACGTGGACAGCAGGCTGCTTCGGGAGCTCTTCCTGCAACGGCTCCCCACAAACGTGCGGATGGTCCTCGCCTCGGTTGCCGACAAACTGCTTTCTCAGCTGCTGTAATGCAGTGATTTGGGCTTGTTGGTATGACATCGTGAGGCTTATAGCGCATGAAAAAGACAAGGACGAAGGAAGAGGTGACACACACAGGCGCTAACTTGCAACAATATTTATTTCGAGAAAAGGACCACCCACACATATATATAACTTTTTCGCATACATCATCATACATGCGCCGTTTACAAAAATACCTTACACACCATTACGCAGGTAAACTAATTCTCGAAATAAATATTGTTGCAAGTTAGCGCCTGTGTGTGTCACCTCTTTCTTCGTCCTTGTCTTTTTCATGCGCCTCACGATTTCTCAGTTGACCGAACTCGCCGACTTAGTAAAGGCAGTGGCTCTGCCATCCATCGCGGCGGTGCAAACAGACTCCGCATATCTACCAACGAGCTGCAGGACATAAGGGAGCAGATCTCCCAGCTCGCCGACACCGTAGCAGCCATACGGGATGGCAGCGCGCGTGCGGAGCACCAGCGTGCCGCAGCGCAACCCCAGCAACTGCGACAGAGAATCTGCTACAGGAAGCACGGCAACGCGGCCCGCAAATGTTTTCCACCTTGCGACTACGCGGGAAACGACCGCAGTCGGCAGTGAGGGCGACCAGTGTTCCGGATACCCCAGAGTGTCGTCCTTCAGTGTTCTTTCTCACCGACCGTGACAGTGGCCTGCGATTCGTCGTGGACACCGGTGCTGAGGTGAGCGTGGTGCCGGCTTTGTCAACAGAGCGCCGTGTCCCCAGTGCGTCTCCCCTTCGAGCGGTCAACAATACCACCATTGCCACTTACGGATATCGCTCACTGCCAATGGATTTAGGTTTGAAGAAAACATTCCGATGGATTTTCATTGTGGCAGAGGTGTAATTCGCTATCCTGGGAGCAGACTTCCTTCGGCACTTTGGTCTTCTCGTCGATGTGCGCGACAGACGACTCCACGATCCCGTGTCGCAAACGACTGTGCAGTGCAACCCCTCAAAACACCCTGCGTTGAGTCCTACGCTGCTCGGGCCGGCCGGCGCAGAACATTTTGCTCGCATCCTGCACGAATTTCCTGAACTGACGAGGCAGCGGTCCGCCGGCTCTGCAGCGAAGCACGCGGTATGCCACTACATCTCCACCAGCGGCCCGCTCGTGCACGCGCGGCCTCGCCGTCTGTTCTAGGCGAAGTTGAAAGTTGCCCGGCAGGAATTCGACAACATGCTGGAACTGAGGATCATCAGTCCCTCGTCGAGCCCCTGGGGATCTCCACTTCACGTGGTCCCTAAGTCGACACCGGGAGACTGGCGCCCATGTGGAGACTACCGGGGGCTAGACCGGGTTACGACACCAGACAGGTACCCGGCACCGCATATCCATGACATCACGACGAGCCTGCACAGTGCTACCATCTTCTCAAAGATAGACCTAGTGCGTGCATACCATCAAATTCCCGTTGCTCCGGAGGATGTCCCGAAGACAGCCATCGCGACGCCCTTCGGACTATTCGAGTTCCTTCGGATGCCGTTCGGCCTCCGAAACGCGGGTCAGACTTTCCAGAGATTCATGGACGGCGCCAAACGCGGCCTCAACTTATGCCACGCTTACCTTGATGACCTGTTAGTTGCAAGCGGCACACCAGAAGAGCATATAAATCACCTGCCCATCGTTTTGCAGCGCTTAGTTGAGCACGGGGTAGTCGTAAACATGGCCAAATGCGAGCTTGGTATAACTGAGCTGTCGTTCCTAGGACACGTAATTTCTAGTTCAGGAGTTCGCCCCCATCCCAGCAAGGTTGAAGCAGTGCAAGGTTTCCCACAGCCAAATACAAAGCGGCAGCTGCGAGAATTTTTGGGTTTAGTGAATTTCTACCGCCGTTTCATCCCCCACTGTGCCGACATCCTCCAACCTCTTCACAACCTGCTGGCCACGTAACGAAACTGCTCGGACACCCTTTCCTGGTATGACGAGCCAAGCGAAGCCCTCCGCAAGATCAAGGACGCCCTGGCAAACGCCGCACTCCATGCTAGACCCGGCATTCCGCAGTGTGTGATGGTCTATGCCTCCGACACAGCCGTCGGTGCTGTCTTACAGCAGCTCGTCGATGGAATCTGGCGCCCGACATCGTTTTTCTCGAGGAAGCTACACCCTCCCACCCCTGAGCGCCGCTACAGTATTTTCGGGAGAGAACTGCTGGCCATCTACGCGTTCATCCGACATTTTCGCCACTTCCTGGAAGGCCTAGAATTCTTCGTCCTTACTGATCACAAGCCGCTTACCTGCGCCCTGCGTTCGCTAATCTCCCATAGTGGCGTGGGAATTGCGCCATGTCATATATACCTGAATTCATGACAGACATCCGCCACGTCAAGGGGGGCGACAACGAGGTGGCAGACGCCCTTTCCCGGAACCCTATAAATGCCATTGTGTCCACACAGCAGGTTGATCTCTCCAGTTTGGCAGCAGCTCAACGTGAAGACGACGAGCTAAAGAGCCTGTTGACCGCAACCACTGCCCTGAAGCTGCAGGGGCTGCCACTTCCCGGATCCCAAGACAGAATTTGCTGTGACATAAGTATCGGCAATGCTCGCCCGTTTGTGCCTTCCAACCTCCGTCGCCACGTGTTCCAATCGCTGCACAGACTCTCTCATCCAGGGATTAGAGCCACACAGAGACTGGTGACGGCAAAGTTTGTCTGGTCATGCATTAATCGTGACGTCCGGCGCTGGGCACGTGAATGTGTGGCCTACCAGCGTTCCAAGATACAGCGACACACCTTGACAGCACTGGGAGCACTCCCAACCCCGGACTCCCGATTTGATCATGTTCACCTGGATATTGTTGGCCCACTACCACCCTGCCACGGACAGACTTATCTGCTGACATGCGTGGATAGATTCACCCGTTAGGTGGAGGCCATCCCTATCGTGGACATCACCGCTGAAACGGTTGCCAGTGCCTTCCTGTACCAATGGGTTGCCCGCTTCGGGGTGCCTTCCACAATCACAACGGACCGTAGCCGGCAGTTCGAATCCGCCCTCTTCACTAGCATCACTCAACTTCAACTTCAACTTTATTTTTGCATTTTTCCTCCCTTTCTTACAAAGAAGAAAAAAGAGACAAAGAGAAAAAAGTGCAGGGAAAGGAACAAAAAGCTGCATAAAAGCAGCTTGACGGGATTCCTTCCCCTTTCCTTGGCACCAGATACAGCATATATAAATACAAAAATGGGTTACAGAAGTTCAAAACATATTCACATCTATACATATACAAACATCAATATTCAAGAAGTATAATTTACTCGCACATATGTAAGGCGCTTTATGCACAAATAAAGATACACGCTAAGATTTACGCTATACAGGTTTTGTTGTGAAATATCGGCATTATCCAGTGGTACACACACAAAAAAGAAGCGGAACAAAAGGGAATATAGAAAGGTTCGAGACATTGTAAACAAGATTGCAAATGTGGTTTTTATAAAACTATACCATTATTTATTAAATTTGTTTTCAATGTATTTCTTGTAGTCTTGTTTAGCTCAGTATGAGAAGCATATAACAAGTTTAGTATTCTTGGCACTTGGTTCTGCAATCGCTTCAAACCATAATTGGTTCTTGAGAAAGGCAATACCCACTGATTCCGGGTTCTAAATTCATACAACACTACCGTTGATTCCGTTAGGTTGCACAAATTTCTGAAAACCGTATTGTTAGACCAAAAATAATTTTTAATTTTCAAGACAAGGTTATATTCATAAAAGTGTTCAATAGGCAACACATTAAGAGCGCGAAATATTTCGAATGTATGTGCATCAAATGGAGCATTAATAATATGCCGGACGGCTTTCTTTTGTAGTGCTTTTAAACTATGAATGTTTGTTTGCGATGTCGTACCCCACACTAGATTACAATAGTTAATATGTGGAACGAAGAGACTGTTATATAACAACAGCTTTATTTTAGAAGGCAGCATGTGTCGTAATCGGCAAATTATACCACATGTTCTTGCCAGGCTGTACATAATACGTTCTACGTGTGCATCCCAAATTAAATGTTTGTCAAAAATCACTCCTAACGTTTTTACATTATCTACTAGTTCTATCCATTCTACGCCGAGATAAAGAGCAGAGTTACAGATTACGTGCTTTTGTGGAGGTGTAAACAGTATAGCCTTAGTTTTATTCGTATTAATCGCTAAGGAATTTGAGTTACTCCACTTTTGTAATAAGTTTAGAGTCGTGTTTGCTAAAGCTATAAGATGTACAATGTCAAATGAACGAAAAAAAAAGGCTAGTATCATCGGCATAGATTACGAACTGTGCATCTTTACTAATATTTGTGATATCATTAATATAAAGATTAAATAAAATAGGTCCAAGTACACTTCCCTGGGGAACACCTTGTGTTAATGTTCTTAGTGATGAAAGTTTCGATCCAATAGCGACGCACTCTTTTCTGTGTTGAAGATATGATTGCAAAAGTTTAAGGGGGATCCCGCGAAAGCCGTAATGTTGTAATTTTACAAATAGGGTTTCGTAGTTAATAGAGTCGAAGGCTTTGGAAAAATCTATGAAAATGCCTAGTGTTAACAATTTACTCTCGAAATTATTTAGGATTATTTCTTTTTGCGTTAGCAGAGCAAGCTCTGTAGACATCCCATGCCGGAAACTAAACTGCATATCTGATAAGATACTGTGCTTATCACAAAATGACGTAATCCTCTTGCAAATGATTTTTTCTAGGCCCTTCGAAATCACAGGAAGTACAGATACTGGCCTATAATTTGTTAACTCGTTCTTGTTTCCGTACCTAAATAAAACGATCACTTTTGCGTGCTGCATTTTCTCAGGAAAGACGCCACTGGATAAGCAAAGAATAAAAATGTGAGTAAGCGCTTGCAACAAAAGGTCTAGCACAAATTTAATGGGCCTAATCTCCAGTCCATTTATATCGCGCGATGTGCTGTTCTTTAACGACGTAAATGCCAAGTATACCTCTTCTGGTGTTGTAGGTTTGAAAAAGGCAGTGTGGCTGTTTGGTTCTTTTAGAAAGGAAGTCACGTTTACATCATACGTGCTTGAGATTAATGACGTGAAGTGTTTGTTAAACTTGTCAGCTAATTCTTCACCATTAATTGCTTTATTATCAACTGCTAGCTCTAACTCCTGCTGTTTACGAGATTCAGATAGTAGTAGTTTGTTTATTGCGCGCCACACGACATCGCGCCGAGTTCCCGCTCTATTAAAGACATGTTGAAAATGTTTGTTCTTAGCGTTCCTCAGAAATTTATTCACAAAGTGTCGGTGCTTTTTAAAAGAGGTGAAGTCCGCGGATTCTCGAGTCTTCACAAAATTTGCATACAGCATATTTTTTTCGTGGATCATTCTGAGGCATTCATCTGTAAGCCATGGCTTCCTAATTTTTTTCGACCTTTTGACTTTTTTACACGGAAAACAGTATTCGTAAACGTTCAGAAGTGTACGCATGAATATGTTGTAAGCTTCATCTGCTTCTGTGCAATCAAGCACAGAGCTGAAATTTATTTTTTCGATTTCTGTACGAAATGATTTTAGAGTCTTCAGATTAATAACTTGAACCAGAAATGACTCAGAATGATGCGAGCTCCTAGACGCATGATTCACTTTACAGAACGTGTACACTGGTGAATGGTCACCTATGTTTCCTGCAATTACACCCGACTGTACACAACCATCTGCGCCTGTTTATTTGTGATAAACAAGTCAAGCAAGCTCTCGGAGTTAGCACAAGTGCGTGTGGGTGCTGTAATTACGTTTCTGCAGCCAAATGAATCGAGGATAATGCGCAGTCTGTGTGACTTCGGCGTACTTAGTAAAAGGTTAATATTCAAATCACCGCCGATGACAAGTCGTAGGTCATTTGTACTCAGCTCATCGGTGCCACTCGCATACGTACAACGGCGTACCATCCCATGAGTAATGGAACGGTGGAGCGCTTTCACCGTCAGCTTAAGGCAGCGCTCACAGCAACCGAAGAACACAGCTGGGTGGAGGCGCTCCCGCTCGTCCTTTTGGGCTCCACTCTAAAAGCAGACATTGACGCAGCGCCGCTGAGCTGGCACTCAGGCTGCCAGGGGAGTTCTTTGTGCAGATGAGACGCCTCCAGTGTTTACAGTGTTTACGCACTTCGTCTACGCGATATGATGAGCAAACTTCGTGCTGTGCCCCCGCGGTATCCAGGGACGCGGGCTGTACATGTCGACCTGCGGATCACATCGTGCCCATACGTGTTTGTGCGACATGACGCTGTTCGGCGGCCTCTTCAACCACCATATGATGGACCGTTGAAGGTCCTCCGCAGTGGGGACAAGCATGCCACCATCGATAAATGCGGCCGCCAAGAAGTTGTGTCGCTTGACCGTGTCAAGCCAGCACACAAGGACGCCGCCGCGGTATCTCCGCCAAGAGAGCCCCCGCCAGGGCCCCCAGCTGCAGCGCAAGCACCAGAGATGCTTACGCGACGTACGCAAAGTGGACGGTGCTCGAGAGCCTGGCCCTTTGATCACTCCGTTCTAGCGGCGCGAGAGGGCCACAACGTGCAGGCAAGGGCGCACCTCCGACTATAGCCACCATACCGGTTGCACCCCCGTCCTCCACTCTCCACCAATGGTGACGAGTGGAAAGGGCGAGCAGCCCCAAGGGCGGCTCACACAGGACAGGCGCTACTTTCAACTGTTTATTCCACAAGTCGTCATGAAATATATATGAAAAAAGCACATGCGCGGAAACGTACATGAGAATGAAAAAAAAAAAAAACACCATAAGGAAAAAAACAGATGATATTTATTTATTTATTTATCGTACCTTACAGGTCCATTAAAGGACATTGAGTAAGGGGGGTTACAATCAGAAAATACAATGACTGGAAAAAGCAGTAAAACAAATAACATAAGTACATATCAGGTGTGAAAGCAATGAACAAACGAATACAAGTACAACTAAAATAAAATCCTGCCAAGACACTTGTAAAGAAGTCCCGCAGAGCGAGAATAATAGAAACACTAACAGTGCAACAGTGACACATCATTATACAGTAATTAGTCATACAGAGCGTGTAATTTTTCACGAAAAGCATCCCGGTTAGATAACATAGCGATATCATCGGGAAGGCTATTCCACAGGGTGATGGCACTTGGAAAAGCAGATGAATTAAACGCTTTAGTTTTGCCAAAAACACGCTTGAAGCTAAATTTGTTATGAAGGCGGCTTGACGTGCGTTCAGGTGTGTGAAGTGGCAGAAAATGTGACGCATCATTGTGAACATACCGATGGAACAGACATAACAAGGTGATAGTTCGGCGTATATCCAGTTCTTGGAGTGAGATATCTAGCTTTAATTGGGTTACGCTGGTATGACGGGCATAATTACGGGAAATAAACCGTGCAGCCCTGTTCTGAATACCTTCCAACATACTAATTAGATAACCTTGATGAGGAGACCATACAGACGAAGCAAATTCTAGTTGCGGACGAAGAAACGAAAGGTAAGCTAATTTGCGCACATTGGGAGGCGAGTTGCGTAGATTCCTACGAAGGTATCCTAGTGTTTTGGATGTTTTAGAACAGATAGCAGATATATGCGTGCTCCATGAGAGATCCGGTGTAAGATGAACACCGAGGTATTTATATGATGAAGCTTTGGTAACCACGCTACCATTTATGGAGTAAGAAAATTCGGAGTTAATGCGCTTACGACTAAAGGAGAGCACCTTGCATTTAGATGAGTTCATAGACATCTGCCAGCTGTCGCACCAGTTGCAAATTAGTTCAAGGTCATTTTGAAGGGAAAGGTGATCATCAAAATTGTTAATAGTACGGTAAATGATGCAGTCATCAGCGAATAGCCTAACAGATGAAGATAAACCGCAGGGTAAGTCATTTATATATATTAAAAACAATAAAGGTCCGAGAACACTTCCCTGTGGTACACCGGATGTTACGTCGCAAATGTTTGAAGAAAAGTTATTTACTACGCTAAACTGCTGACGAAAAGATAGAAAGTTACGCAGCCACGACATTGTTAAACAGTCTAAACGTAGTGCGGACAATTTCGAAAATAGGCGACAATGAGCAACCTTGTCGAAAGCTTTGGAAAAGTCTAAGAAAACGCAATCAGTCTGTTTGTTACAGTTCATGTTAAAATGAAGATCCGTTGTGAGTCGCATGAGTAACCCTTCCTAAAACCGTGTTGCTTAGAGAAAAAAAAAGTGGTTAGACTCAAGGTGTTCATAAATATGTGACGCTATAATATGCTCAAGCAGCTTACAGCAAATACAGGTTTGAGATATTGGTCTATAGTTTCCCGGTGTGTGCTTGTCGCCAGTTTTGAATATCGGCACAACCTTAGCCACCTTCCAGTCATTAGGCAACTGTCCAGATGATAATGATTGCCTGAAAATGTCACATAGAATTTGACTGGAAATAGCAGAGGTATTTTTTAATATCTTTGAATTAATACAGTCAATGCCTGATGAAGTAGAAATCTTAAGACGATCAATTAAATTGGCAATGCCCTTCTCAGTGATCTCGATTGGTGTCATGAATGCAGAGATTTGATCAGGTACAAGAGGTACATTAGAAGAATCCTCAGTGGTAAACACAGAGGAAAAAAACTCATTGAATACGGTTGGACATTGTTCTTCGGGAACGGGAGTGTCTCCTTCGTGTAAAGTGATGTTATTGGTAGAGTTACCAGGTACAATGGCTGGCCAGAACTTTTTCGGGTTATTTTTGATAAGAAAGGGCAAATCCTGAGAAAAATATTTATTCTTTGCAGTGCATAAGGCTTTACAGTAGGTGCGCAAGCAATCCGTGTACGCATTCCAAGACAGGGCATCTTTATTGCACTTAGCCTTATTGTACAAACGCTTCTTTTTGTTTCTTAGTCTTCGTAGCTGCTTACTGAACCATGGGTTTCTGCTGTCGTTTTTTATGACAACTAAAGGAACGAAATTCGCGACGAGTTCTAAAATTTCACGTTTGAAAAGATCCCAGTTATCGTCTACAGTCCGTGAATTAAACGATGGTCGAAATATAAGTTTAAAGAAATTCTCAAGTTCCTTATTTATGCTGCTGTAGTCAGCTTTATTATAGTCGCGAATGGTTTTAATAGTGTTACAGCTAAAAGGTGAGGGAACAGCAATTTTGAATTGCAGTAGCCTGTGATCACTAAAACCATCAATACACGTTACCGGTCCTGTAGTCTCAGGTGCATTTGTTAGTACTAAGTCGAGGAGATTAGTTCCACGGGTAGGCTGGTCAACGACTTGCGATAAATGATAGTCCAGTGTTAAGTTTACAAAGTCGGTGGAAACACGGCAGGAAGACGATAAAGCCGACCAATCAACTAACGGATAATTGAAATCACCCAGATGGTAAACAATATCTGCCTTAGAAAGTTCAATAGCGCAAGCTATATTATCATGCAGGTCTTGAACAAATGAGGAAGAGGCATCAGGTGGCCGATAGCATGCTCCTAACAGCAATCGAACGGAGGAAACAACACATGCGACCCAAACAAGCTCAATGTCAGCGCAAGCATTGATTGAAAAGGAAGGTAACGCACTTTTGACCGCTAATAGGACACCGCCCCCTCTTTTCCCTACTCGGTCACACCGGTAAATATTATAACCACAGTTATCTGAGAGTAGTTCTGCGTTTGCGACATCTGAATAAAGCCATGTTTCCGTTAATATCAAAATGTCAGGTCTACTATCATCTAGGTACGCGCACAAGTAATCACGTTTCGGCAACAAACTTCGAATGTTAGTGTACGATACAGATAACGATGGCGCAGAGCACGCTGATCGTGTTTTCGCTGTTGCATGCGGGATTCTCTTCTGTAGCTATGTGGTACGCCATCAGTGACATTGTCAAACATGTAGGTTTTACTATCCATGCGCATTTTATCCAGTGATAACTTGAAAGGTTTTTTGATAGTCCTAGCAAATTCAATTAGTTTTCGCCTAGCCTGCCGCGTGGCGGGTGAGAAGTCTTCCCGTATCGAGAACGTGGTTCCCTTCAGTTTGTGTGCAGCGGACAGAATGCCTTGCTTGTTTTTGAATGAACTGTACTTTGCAATAAGTGGTCGGCATTTTTCGCTGTGAAATCGGCCCAATCTGTGTACGCGTTCAAACTGAGAGCTCACTGCCGTCACGCCGAGATGCTCAGAACAGAAATTAATTACTTTCTGCTCCGATGCGGCCCAATCTTCACCTGGGCTATCGCTTATGCCAAAAAAGAGCAAGTTGTTCCGTCGGAGACGGTTTTCCGTATCGTCGCATCTAAGCGTAACTGAGAGCAGGCGGTCACATATTTCACGCAACTGGGTGCTGGGCGCAGCACATCCGACGGGATTGATGGAAGCGACAGTTGCCTCAAGCGTTTCGTCTCTTCCAAAAAGTAGACTAAGCTTGCTTTCCGTTGCCTCTTGTTTTTCTTTAACACACTTAAGTTCGTTAAGTATGGCGGCCTGTCCAACTTCAAGTCTGCGCATTGTTTCTAAAACAGACTCAAGTGTAGACGTAATCATGTCATGTTCGGGCCCGGGATTTTCTTCCACATCACCGGAAAGAAGTAGAGACAGGCGTATTAAAGAGCGGCAGGCACTAGACAAACACCTCAGTTTTTCACAGAGATCGTGTGGGCACGACACCGCAACCAGATAATAGTTGTTAGTTTTTAAACAAGAAGCACCCTGCAGGTAACTAACCTGTAAGTATAGCAGCGGTGAATTTCCCATACTGGTAGCGGTGTCGTGCCCAAAGTGGGTGGCCGTAGCTTGCTGCTTATATTCTGTGATGGAGGCATTGATAGGTGGCGTCGATGATCCGGGTTGCCAGCCGTTCTCGTGAGTCGTGTCTAAACGCAGCAGGCTTAGATGAGCCACCGGCAGAAGAATGGGCGTACCACGTACTACGGGGAGCGATCCTTGCGCATACGAAGGACAGGCGGCACATATGGCAGCAACCTGTAAGTACGTAAATAAAGACATAACGTACATAAAGACAATGTATAACAAATGGCTGACTAATATACATGCGCGTCGAGGTATCTAAACTCTTTTGCGTAGAGACTTAAAGAAGGTTCACTAATGCAACCTCCCCCCCTCTTTTTTATGTGATAAGCTTCCAGTAGCAAGCGGGCCTGCTCATTGTGGCTCCTACCAAGAATCCTCGCGTCAAAAAATGATGCCTCACATCCACAAGGGTTCACATGATCCGCCAAATACCCTCGTTCCTTCTTTTTAATATTCAAGGCGTGCTCTCTAAATCGGTCATTAACACACCTTCCTGTTTGACCGATATAGCTTTTGCCACAGAGTAAAGGAATTTCATAGACAACTCCGCAGATGCAGCTGAGATAGGGCGAAAGGTGGTTCTTACGGCAACCTCGCCTTGTTTCGCCTGCTGTGGCTATGCGGGGGCAAAGTCGGTCGAGTTTGTAGGGGGCAGAAAAAACCACTCCAACTTCATGCCTATTGGCCACCTTCTTGAGGTTATGCAAAACTTTGTGGATGTATGGAACAACCTCAAGCGCACGCTTCTTCCCGCCGAAATCTTTGTCCTTTTTTCCTTTCTTAAACTTCTGCAACAGACCCTCAGCAACCGCAGAGATGACTGTTGGAGGGAAACCTGCCACCAGCGGTTTTTTCACCTGCGCCTGGAAGCTGTCTTGCATCGTGTGGTGGCACGATTTCCTCAGCGAAGACTCGTGGCAAAGAGAAGCTTTTCACTATCTTAGAGTGAGAGGAGTCATAAGATAGGATCCCCTTCCTAGCCCGAGGTCTATCAGACCAGCACACATGTTCGTTAGAAAAACTAAAATTAATGTCTAAAAACTGGAGGGAGTTCTGCGTGGGGAGTTCATGGGTGAAGGTCAGTCCCTTGCCATGCCGATTAAAAAGGTCTAAAATCCCCTCAACTTCATGTCCATAAAGGCTTGTGGCTTTATCAAAACTAAAAAATCATCTACAAATCTAAAAACATGTAAAACCTTCCCGCCTTCTTTAAAGGCATGGTCAAGTGTGCGGTCGACCTGGGATAAAAGAAAAAACTACTGGAAGCTAATCACGTAAAAAAGAGCGGGAAGGTTGCATTAGTGAACCTTCGTTAAGTCTCTACGCAAAAGAATTTAGATACCTCGACGCGCATGTATATTAGTCAGCCATTTCTTATACATTGTCTTTATTATCTGTTTTTTTCCTTATGGTGTCTTTTTTCATTTGCATCTACGTTTCTGCGCATGTGCCTTTTTCATATATATTTCATGACTTGTGGAATAAACAGTTGAAAGTAGCGCCTGTCCTGTGTTTGACCTCTCTTTTGTGCCGTGTCTCTTGTTTGCGCTCTAAAAAGTTTATCAAGCACTAAAGGAATTTTTTTTTGTTTACCTGAGAAAAAAAATCGCAGCCATTGCACTCTGTTACCGTGGGCTACCAGCGGAGCTGTTCGGCAGTACGCACTACGCGCGGCCTCCCCATACCAGCGCACGCAACATACTAACTGCCTATTCGGTTCTTTGCGCAGCCGCGGAAATGCAGCAGGTGGCTTGTTAGCAAGCACCTGTCACGCCAAATGATCAATGGTCATTCGCGCTCCAGCGGCGCAGCCAAACCGAGCAGTCAGAAGCTGGCGTACACACTAAACATTTTCACACCCTTAAGGGTGTTAAAAAGGGTGTTTTCCTCATTTACATCCCGTGCACACTCTTTTAGCACCCATTTTGTTAAAAACACCCTATCATATGGGTGTATACGGCACATAAGGTGTGAAGTTGCTCAAAGAAGGGTGTTAAATCGACGTCTGAAGGGTGTTGAACACAAGGATGCATGCATAAATCTGCCCATAAGAACGCGCATACGTCCGCGCAATGAGCCATGTGTCTATGTATGTCATTTTTTTCTAAGATACTGATGTTAATGGCATGACGGGCACTCCAAAACGTATTACCTTGAAAAGTAGACACATTCACTTGCAATTTCATGAAATATCATTAGATTTAGTTCTCACTGTGATAATACAGTGCAATTAGACACTTTTAATACAAACTGCAGTAATTGAATGAAAACGCGCAAGCAACTCGCAAAATTTTTCAGGGATTTAGCGGTGCCCTTAACAGCCCAACAAAAAGTTGCGAACCCCGGTGAGATGTCTTTTTAAGCGATTCAAGGTAGTAATTAGACACGCAGGCATAAAAATTAGGCTAATTCACTTGTCAACCAACCAAGTCAGACAATCCTGCTTACGTAATTGAAGCCCATCATCGATATAGTTCATAAATGGTTCTTTGAATGCCAAGAACTGATGCCGCTAATTGCTTCAGTGTAATGAATTCCGGACTATGGAAATATGGAAAACCGAAACATGTACTGCGGAAGAGCTCAACTGTGACTCCTTTGGCAGACGCCACGAGTGATGTGAATGCTTGCGCCTCACACGTGGCGCGACCAATAATGTAGCGCTCTTATCGAGCCACGATCTCGCTGAAACTTTATGCTGTGACCTGGCATGGGCTCCTTGAGCGGACGCAGCTGGTATTTTGATCTTACCTGTAGAAGCGCGCTGATCGGCTCACTCACGGTCAAGATTACTGCGATGCACTCAAAGTCATGCAGCCCAGACATCGTAAAAAAAAAAAAAAAAGAAAAAAAAGAAAAACGTAACGCTCGACACGAAACGTATTCGCCACTCCCCGCTCACCGGTACAGCTAGAGACCACAATGAAGTGGCAGCAAGCACGCGGCCACGCCAACAAGCAAAGCTGTGAGAATAAAGGGGCAACGGCAGATAATTTTTATAGTTCGACTGAGTTCGGCGCAGCGCGATTTACGGGCTGCGCCCTCCCGACTGAAAAGCGACCGGAACTGACGCTACGACGCTTTCCCGTTGCCTAGACAACCCGGCGCGCGGCAGGGTGGGAAGGCGGAAGCTGCTACGTCACCTCAGTGACTGAGTGACTCTTGCTTTAAAACATGGAGGAAAGAAACGTTTTTGTTTTTGTTTCCTTCCTCCGTGCTTCAAAAGATGCGTTGTCTCTTTTTTGTCTGTGTCCGCGTCTCGCGCTCTGGGAAATAATTTTAAACGTGTGATTGGTTTTATGTGCGGTCTAATCAGAGACGTGGTCCGTGCGTTGTGTATTAATCGTGGCCCACCTCAACTCAAAGCCTTGGCACGCGCAGGAAGATGGATCCACGGAAGCAGATACGAGCAGTTGCAACGTGCCCGGTGTCGGCGGTCGGTATACTACTGTCAGCATGGAAAGTTTCAGGCAAGTGTCCGTTCATTTGGTGTTTCTTTATTTGATTACGTGTTATTGTTGGCTGTAGAAGTATCTCATTATGATCCGATAGCATATTTCACTAATGTAAGCGCAAAAGCAGTTGCACGCAGTACTACGGCAAGATGGCTACCTCGATTGCCCCCGTCTGACTAGCAAGATGGCTACCTCGATTGCCCCCGTGTGACTAACGTTTCTGTGGCCACGTCGGGCGTGGTGCGCCTGCATAATCGCCGCTTTGTTTCTGAGCGCTTGAACTATCGGAAATGTGGTGTTCTTGCGAGTTCAGCGCGGCTTATAACATGGTCGTTCGTTTTGTGTCGAGTAGAAAAAGTGACGACTGGCTTCGCCTTTCGCAAGTACCGGCGCAATATAGGCTCTCCGGGCCTCTCCCTCGCGCGCCCGCGTACTGCTGCTGCTGCTGCTTGCCGGACGCCTTCTTCAGCGTATTTTGGGCTTTCTTTCTCTCTCCGTTTGTGTGTGTGTGTGGTGTGTGTTCGCGCGCGCGTACGTGTTTTGTAAGCGCTTTACGTGTGCGTGCGTGCGTCCGTGCGTTTTTTCTGAGCGCTGTGTACGTGCGTTCGTGCATATTTTTTGAGTGTTATGTATGTGTGCGTGCGCGCGCGCGTGTGCTTGTATGCGGGTCTCTATGTGCTTGCGCGTGCGTGCGTTCGTGCGTGTTTTGTGAGCGCTTTGTATGTGCGCGCGTGCCTGTTGTGTGAGTGCTTTGCATGTGTGCGTGCGCGCGCGCGTTGCTGCTTTGCGAGCGTTTTGCTTGTGCGCGCGTGCTTGTATGTGGGTCTCTATGTGCTTGCGCGTGCGTGCGTTCGTGCGTGTTTTGTGAGTACTTAGCGTGTGTGCGTGCGTGCGCGCGCGCGTACGTGTTTTGTGAGCGCTTTGCGAGTGCGCGTGCTTGTATGCGGGTCTCTATGTGCTTGCGCGTGCGTGCGTTCGTGCGTGCGTGTTTTGTGAGTGCTATGTATGTGCGTGCGCGCGCGCGTACGTGTTTTGTGAGTTTTCTGCGGGGGCGCGCGTGCTTGTGTGTGTGTGTGTGTGTATTGAATAAAGTCGGTAGTTTTACACGCAATAAACCTCTTCAAAATTGGTGCAGCGGCTGTCCCCGCCCTGAAAACCGAGTTTGGTGTCGAGCCACTCTGGAATATATGGAGGCGCCGGAGGACCAGTGGTAGCTGTAAGTTTCCTCCTTTTTCCCCCCTCTACCCTGATGAATCCACTTCCTTGATTGTTATTGTGAAATAAACGTTTCATCAGCAGCATAAATAGATGAATCATAAATCCGGAAAGTGTGTTTCACGATTACACTAATTTCGATCGTGAAACGTGTACCTTGGGTTAGCCCACATTTCCTTGAAGTGGGCAACTGCTTATAAGGCGGCGGCGAGCGAAATGCTGCCGCCTTTTTCGCCCGCACAAAAAATGTTTTGCCTACAAATGCAAAAACGCCCGTGTCTCGTGCATTGGGGGCACGTTGAAAAACCCCTTGGGGTCAGGATCAATCCAGAGTCACCCGCTATCCCGTGCCCTTTAATCAAATTGTCGTTTTGACACGTAACACTCCCGAATTCAAGGAGACAACTGCTTAAATTGTGAATAGCTGGTTATTTGCGATATTGCGCATATAGCAATTGGTTTAAGCAGCTTTTACTGAAGATATGAAGTGCTAAGATTTAGGTCTCTCTGGGGTGGTTCTCATGCCCTTCGAAAATTGTCCTCTATAGCCCAATTATAATTCGTAAAAATGGAATTAATAAGGCATGCCCTCGGACTCGAGAATGTGTTTGATTGAGCTGTAGGTTTAATTGAGAAGGTTGCAGTGAGTCCAATAAATTGTTTTAATGCTTTCTCAGTAGGAGTGTCAAAGTGTAAAAAAAGCGTATGTGTGTGTGTAAATTGTTGAAAGCGAGTCATGTGGTGCAGGTGTGCGTGTGTGTAAGACTTCGCTCCTCGAAAGGGCAGGACTTGTGTAAAGTGACTTGTTAAACAACACTTTGCAAATGTGGTGAACATGGTTTAAATAATGGATTTGAGACCTGCAAGGAGTTGCGACATTCTAACGCATTCCTCTTACATTTACCACGGATTTGCCACTGAATTGTACAACTCTCTGGTGCTGTTTGGCCAGAAAAGGCAAGGAAACAATAATTAATCAAATTTGCTTCATTCACACTATTTATAGCCAACATAGTAGCCGAAGTCACTAGTGTGATCGAGTATATATTTGCAACGTGGCACTAAGATTACTCATTACATTCAACTTAGCCGCTTTCATAGCTGGTAATAAACTTAGTGAGCACTAAAAGAAATATTAAACAATAGAAATACCGCTGGCACAGCACTGGCAACAGTGTATGAGCAGGCAAACGTATATGTGTGTGGAAATTTCAATGCAATAAACTTTCACTACAACATCTGTGGTATGAGGGTTTTTTTTTTCTCAGTAAGCTGTACCGAGTCCATACTTTGATTTTTCTCTTGCCAACCAAAATCACCTTTATTGCCAGTGATCTTGTCTCGTTCTGGTACCATTTTTTTATGTGGAACTAAAAATGTCATTTCTTGCAGGTCATCCAGATGACAGCCTCACAATTCGCAGCCTTTGTGCTCTCCATCAGAAACCCATCAGGGGCAAGCCACTTATGTTTGCCTTCAGACAAGACAACATTGTAAGAAGATATAGGCGTGTAGTCGAATATTCTGAAACAAGTTTCCATTTAATACTGTGAGGCTCCTTTGATAGCCTTAGGTTCATATTTTGTGCAGTTGTGTGTATGCAGTTTTTATATATTGCCGATGGCACAGTGCACATTGCAGATATGACGACTATGAAGTATATACTTGCAATTTCATCATTGCCTTTCATAATGTTTTTCTTTTGTGCAAGGATATTCAGAGATTGGGGCATTTCAGCATCATATTCTGTATTGTGCATTCAGTGCTCATTTCAAGTTACCCTCCGCCTACTAATTTATTTGCGGGAAAAGAGTATTTGTTTACCCTCTGCAATGCGATTCTTATTTGCTCATTGCGTCGAACTCCTCTACCTTTAATTAATTCGGCTGTTATTGTTTTGAAAACAGTATCAAAATGTGCTAGATTGCTATCAAGACTGCAAGGGAATTGATGAAATTGCAAGAAACCCTGGCTTCTTATGGTAGTTGAAAACCTCTTTTCAGCAAACCATGTGCCTATTTCGTTTACTGAGCTGCTCATGAAATTCGCAAGAATGTTTGATTTAAAACAGTCGTTACAGGAGAAGAGAAAAAAAAAGATTAACAGGGGCACTTTTCATGAGGATTCAATGCTTTTGGATATTCTCCAGGTGGCAAAATGTACATTTAGGAGAGAGAGTGACCTGGAATCGGAGATGGTGGGGCAGGGAGCCAATTTGCAGCCATTGTGACTCATGCATGTAGTGGCAACACAGGATGAGAAATAGTTGTGGCACTGCGGTCTAGTAAATAGGTCAGCACTTACATAAACTCCCCCACAGTGAGGGGGAAACGTAGGATATGTTGTCCAATAAAGATGGTGCTTTTAGGAGACGGCAGGAAATTTTAGGCTCTAGTTGAGCAGCTACAATATGAAGGACCACGTAAATTGTAGGAAGCCAACATAAACTGAGTAGAAGGACATACGTCACTGTTCAGAGCACGAAGTAGAAATTCGGAGCATCAGGAAGGATTGTAAGTATAAATAAGGGAATAGTACTTGTCAGCGAATTGCCTAGCTAACAAGGGCAAAAAATAGTTGGCAGGACGTTCTATATTTTCCAGGGAAATGTGCTGAAACACTGATTCTTAGTCAGTAAAGAAATATACAACAATAAATAAAAATAACTACGTATACAGAAAAGGCCTTATAGACTGCAGTGGAGAGTTGGACATTGTTGAGCTAGATGCAAGTACTGCTTTGCTACTGTAATGCAGGGCAGGTGAGAATGCAGTTGGGGGTTTCGTCATTTTCGTCTGTTGTGCACTCTCTCTGTACAGTAGTGCTCTTCGTCTCGGAGTGTATAAATGTTGCATTCAAAACAATTCTCATGCCTTGAGCACAGCAGTCTTATTGTGTCTTCTCCCATGAAGTCTTCTGCTGCAGTGCTTCTGAAGTGTAATGCACAACTACATTGCAGATTTTATATTGTGAGTTTTATATTGCGGTCACATCCATGCGCCTGGAGAAATGCCCATTGCTAAGAGATGTCGTTGGTAGAGTGCATTTTATGCTCTTATTTTCCATAGTGAAAAGGCTACTGTATATTCATTTTTTCTTCTATGCCATTTTGTATTTACGATGACTTAGTGATCGCGGTTTCTAAATTTGAAAACTGGAACTTTTGCCCAATTGAGCTGTGCCTTGTGTTCGGTCACAATAATTAGGGGTGTTGTTTTCAGAACCTTGTTGCCTTATCAAATTCCCCGCAGTATAGGATCGTAATGAAATGTAGAGTCAACTTTCATGATTCTGTTATTTTGCTAATGCAGGAAGCAGGATTCCAGCACAGCCATCTCCTGCACTTATGGTCAAGATGCTCAGACAATGGAGTCCCTGTTCCTTGTGGTTAACCATGAACAGTATTCTCGCTTTTATGAAAGCTAAAGGTGATTTCCTGCAGAAATTAGGATTTTGCAGCTCAAATGTATACACTTTATTCTAATTTGAAGCAACTAATATATGCTGTTTAATACTTTTATACTGTTTGATACAATCATTTCTTGTTGGAAAATATTAAGCATGATGTTTAACATTTATTTATCCATTACTGGCTGATGCATGATGGCCTGTGTTTAAAAAATGTGAACTCACACATTTGAAGCTTCATTCAGTAACCAGAGTATGGCTGATTTAATAAACATTATTTGCTCATTTATGTACAAGCCCTAATCTTCCATTATCGCACCAAGTACAAATAATTTAGAAATTGGCAATGTATCATCCGCATGTGGCCAGTAGAGTACCTTAATGAACAGTGGTTTGTTTTTATAAGCCCGCCATTGATACGGCACTTCGCACCTAAACAGTAATAAATCTGGCATATTTAGGCTGTCTTGCAGTAGAAAAAAAAACATTTTCAAGCAACATATTTTATAACAGACCATGCATTGCCTTCGCATTACAAAATTTAAGGAAACCAGAATTGTAATCGGAAAATCTGCTACACAGCATTTTTAGCTCAGAGAACTCTATTTACATTTGAAAAAAAATGATTTAGGTGGGAAAAAAATATTCTTGCCCAAGGAATCTTGTTGAGGAGCGAAAATTCATCGTGATGCTCCTGGATCAAACCTTATTTAAAGCATGTTCATGTGTGAAACATACAGGGTTTCAGTATATCAAAAATGTGCGCCAGTCAAGCTTTATATCGACTGTCCAAATCAGCTTTTCACAATGATTTGCCATGACATTGGTGTACAAAATAACAGGGTGTGTTTCTTGTGTGCGTGCTCTACTTCCCTAATTGACCTTTGCAATATACTATATATTTTTTTCAATGCCACCAAAACTAGAATTTTTGTACCTGAAATTTAATATTGAAAATTTATTCCTTTAAGTGACACCAAACAGGCTGTTTTAGGGTTACCATATATACAGGTTGTTTCAGTTAAATTAAGCTAAACATTAAATAAATGCAAATGCTACGTAGCTGGACAGAACCAAGGTAATGTTCGCCGTTGCTTGGAGGTACTCAGACTATTTTTTGTACTCGGCCTAATTCGATAATTAGACCTAATTATTTATTCAACTTCTCAATTATAATTAGATGAAAAATGTCAATGAGTAAATTGTAGAGCAACATGAGAAACTCCCAATACAGCTTTCTGTTGCTCAATACGTGCAACATAAAATGGTTTTTCCGAGCGTGAAAGAAGCCCGTGAATATACGCAAAATTTTCGTCCGACTGGCCGCTCGAGGCACTTTATATGTACTCGCGGGCATCTTTCACGCTCGGAAAAACACTTTTGTGTTGCACGTATTGAGCAACAGAAAGCTGTATCTAGTTTCTCATCTTGCTCTATACAATCTTCTAATTGACACTTGTCATCTAATTATAATAGTTGAGAAGTTGAAGAAATAATTAAGTCTAATTAGGCGGAGTACAAAATATAGTCTGAGTATCCCCAAGCGACGGCAAACAATATTACTTTAGTTCTGTCCACCTACGGAGCATTTGCATATTTTTAAAGTTTGTCCCAAGTTAACTGAAACACCCTGTATATAGGACAGATTTGATCAGTTATATTTAAAAAAACATTTTTGTAGGAAATGTAAACTTTCATGTACTTACAAATGTATTTGGTGATTGCACATTTTAGGTTGTTATGTATGTATTATGTAGTTATGTATTCTAGCATGGAATAAATATATTTACTTTCCTTGAAAATGCAGTATCATATATGTCTTGCTGGTTCGTATTACATTTTATATGGATATGTAAAGCGTAATAACCATTGATGTAGATATACACGCTCAAAAGTTATAGTTTGCTAGGTTGCATTTGTGCAGTGAAGACAGGTTTGGCCCTGAATTACTAATATTTATTGTCATCCACACGTATAAATGTTGTGTATGCCTATCGAAACTTCAAGCTTGGCTATCGGAAGCCGTGCTTGGTAGCTGAACTTGAACCTTCTGGCACACACGAGTTATGCCTGGATCGCTCTATATAGTCATAATTCAAGGTATGTGCAGCTGAGCCTGCCTTCCCTATACTGTAGAAATAAAGGGTGTACACCCTTTCAAGTGCCCTATGAAAATGGGTGTTAATGAGGACTAACACCCTAACACCCTTCATAATTTTTGCTGGACACCCTTCCTCTAGGGTGCTATAATAGCACCCCAACTGTAGGGTGTAGGAAACAGCACCCTTAGGGTGTCAGTCTGGCGACAAACTGATTTACACCCTTAAGGGTGTTAAAATGTTTAGTGTGTAGCTGCCAAACAGCAGCACGTTCACGCTTCGCGACATCTCGAACGTTACCAATCACCATCAAATCGTTGTCGAACCACAAACTGTTGCACACCGCACAATTGAATCCGAAATGTCTGTCCTGAAAGTCCCTCTGCAATTTCGCATACGCACCCTTGTGCTCATCCAATTTACTGGCGACGCATCGCCGCATTCGCCGCTTCGCGGCACCCGTCTTCCTCTTGCTACGACAGGTGTCAGCACATGCCTTACTGGTTTGCTTTTCCTCCTCATAGAGGGCGCGGGAGGCATTGAAAAATAAATGAGAGGGTAGACATATACAGCTCCGCTGTAAACATTGCTTTGATGATTTAAATGGTGAGACTTATTTTTGCACAATTAAATGGCACCTTTTCGCAATTAATAAAAGCACAAAACTATCACCGTGCAGGGACGGCTGCTTGTTTGTATTGGTCATGGATAGAGTGACCTAGAATATTGGAGAGTGTTCAAAGCGCCACGCGTATGCATGAGAAGAGCGAGGACCTTTTCTTGTGAACTCCCGC
The DNA here is from genome assembly GCF_013339745.2 of Dermacentor silvarum. Classification (NCBI taxonomy): domain Eukaryota; kingdom Metazoa; phylum Arthropoda; class Arachnida; order Ixodida; family Ixodidae; genus Dermacentor; species Dermacentor silvarum. The sequence goes on from NC_051154.1 coordinate 418,296,629, forward strand.
GCCACTGCGCTGCTTTACCGGACCCGTAGGTTTTCTCCACTGCGGAAGCCGCGCCAAGGCTGCGGGCGTTGGCTACGAGGCTGATATTTTGGTTCCTCTTAGTCAACATCGCGATAATTGGGCATGTATTAAGTACCACGTCACCGCAAGGTAATACCGCAGTGACTCACCGCACAGAGAACGCGCTTGCCGGCTGCGAATACGGGTATTTTGTCTATATCCTTCTAGCTCACTTAGTCCGCGCTTACGCGGCTGTTTGAGTAACGCATTCCGAGCGCTTACTTTATTTAGTTATGCGTCGAATGAGCAACGTGAACGTGCTGCAGAAGAAAATAAGGTGGAGATCGCGATGGTAACCAGGAGAACGTAGCAGTTATGGCCAGCTGATGCTAACGCTTTTACACCCTATCGTTTCCCATCCTTTATTTCATGCCTTCGATTTGTCTTACGAGACTGCCTCCCACCGCTTTGCTGTTTCTTTATTAAGGCGAAATCCTTAACTGGCTCTTGTGAAGCGGAATGTGCCCGTCGGTGGTGCCGCGGTACCAAAAATAAATACAAACCGCGTAACTCTCGCGTCTCGTTCACTTGGTATATATACCAAAGGATAACGTGCAAAGGCAAAAATCTGTGACTAAGGTGACTTATGGGTCATGGCATTAGTAACTTGACATACTTACATTCCATCACAATTAACGATATAATAATGTGACGTGTGGTGCCAACCCGCGTTCTTCGGCCAGAAATGCCCTGATTATGTGGGTGTGACGATATGAACGTGTTGAATGCCAATCTCGATCTCAACGTGTCGAACTTACCCATATATCATGAAGAA